>NC_135804.1:48698900-48998900 GCF_964213995.1 Mustelus asterias | reverse complement strand
TCAATATGTTCATATGGTAGGACCAGTAAGTCAATTCAAATGATTTGTGTCTGTGCAGATTTCATCAGTGCACCTTGTGGAAGAATAGAGAACTATTGATTTCTACATTTAATTGATCATATGTGGACTTCAGAAGATGTAATGATCGTGAACACAGTTTTGCTGTCATTACAATGGCAAAATTAAGGCCATTAATCGTATAGAGTTTCCAGAGTGTGTTCCATTTCTCTTTTCAGTTATAGGAATGATATTAGCTGTCTGCCAGTCCTCTGGCACTATTCCCTTCTGTAATGATTTGTTACACATTTATTTAATGGTGCCTCAGCTATCTTTTCCTTAACTTCTCTTAGAATGCATAAATGCAATTCATCCAGACTGGGAGTTTTATGCTGTCTTACCTTTTTTGATAATGCATGCGTGCGTGGTGGGAAAAGATGAAGTGGCCTTCTACACTGGCAACAGTGCATCTGATGTGGAGATGCCGGCGTTGGACTGGGGTGAACACAGTATGAGTTTTAACAACAGGTTTATTTGGTAGCAAATACCATTAGCTTTCGGAGCGCTGCTCTTTCGTCAGATGGAGTGGAAATGTGCTCTCAAACAGGGCGCAGAGACACAAAATCAAGTTACAGCTACAGTATTCTGTAACTTGATTTTGTGTCTCTGTGCCCTGTTTGAGAGCACATTTCCACTCCATCTGACGAAGGAGCAGCGCTCCGAAAGCTAATGGTATTTGCTACCAAATAAACCTGTTGGACTTTAACCTGGTGTTGTTAAAACTCTAACAGTGCATCTACCAGGGATGTCATGGGACCCTGGACCAAAGCTGAGTGAAGTTGGGATGCAAGTTGTGGGGTTTTGTAGGAGCACAGGCTTTCTGGGAACCCTCCCCTTCTTGATGCTAGGTTCCTCTATCGATCACTATCGAGTACCTGATAATGAGGGACCTCACACCCTGGGAGGCTGCTGGCAGGATCGCTGAGGCATCACTAAATTGCGGTGGCCATGAAGATAATGGCTCATTAGCAAGCAGCCAGGAATCCCGCAAAAGCCCCTTCCACCCTCTGACTTAATCAGGAGAGGTTTTTCCACTGTCAGAAGACTGACTCGGGGACTGTCCCGTGACCGAGTGGGCATGGCCACCAGGGTTCCTACCACAACTGGTTGCATTAAATCCAACCTCTTGTTGGATAGTGAGGTAAAATAGCTTTTCAGTATTTCTGTTATTCATTATCATTACCTGAGTTTATCTTTTGCATGGTTCCTTGGCCTTTTCCTTATGCTAATTATTTTTGGTTATTTATGTTCCTGTAAAATACCGTACCTTCACTTAGTTTTGTAATTTCTTTTTACTTCTCTTTTTTCTGACATTTACATATTCCTTTTTAGCATTTTTCCAATACTGTCTATGTACAGTACATAGTGTATTCCTTTTTCTCCAATTTCAATTTTGACTTGACCTCTATTCATCCATGGTGTTTCATTAATGGCTAGTTTCTTCTTGTTTTTTCAGCAGAATGTCTTTTTCCTGAACTCCATTTTGAATATTTGCCACTGCTGTTCTCTCTTTAAGTCTAGCTTTAGCTTTTTCTAAGCTACAGGAAGTTTTTTTTATGAGGTACGAAGGAATCGTGCTTCACATGCATGCAACTCTGCATCTCAAAACTACAGAATGCATAACCAAAGGATAATTTACAATACTTCTGTTTCGTGACTTGGATGAAAACAATTTACATAAATTATTTTATTCCTCCGTGTTCTTAGCTCCTTATATTACCGTCTCACGGTCACCAGACCATTCCTTAGATATTAGAAATATCTAATTAGAATTCACTTGGGTTAATTTACTTTTACACTCGAGTAGCTATAAAGTTGCATGGTGAAACTACTGAAATATAAACATTACCCTTAATGTACTTAAACTAAGTTGAAAATGTTTTGGTACCTTATAATTGATCCTAGTTTTAATTGAAATTGGGTTCTGTTTTCGATAAAATGATTTACGATAAAGTGCTTTCTAATGAATTCCAAGTGAATTAACCCAAGTGAGAGGCACAAGATCCTGAGAGAAGCTGATAAGTTTGCAACTGTTATCTGTCTAGGTGAAGCCCATTCTAGTACTTCTGTTGAAAACATGTGAAATTCTCTTGTGCCACTTCTGCTGTTCCTTATTTTGTTGGTTACTAGATGACATTTTAACCCATTTTTTGTAAATATGGCTACTAGCAACTTCTGTTTGAATTTGGTAAAACCAGAGCCAGAGGAAAGTTGTTAGTTGCAAGCTCACAAAGGTAGCACAGGAATTTGGTCTGGCAACAAGTTGCAATTGGCATTGAGTTGCTGATCTCAGCTAAGTTGCTGCTCAAGGTTAATGAAGAAAGGGACATTGATTTTTGTAAGTGTGCCCTGTACCAGTCCTTGAATCCTGTGTACTTGGAAACCAATTGTGAAAGTAGTTTATTACTTATTTGGGGAAAAATGCCTGCAAATGTTTCAAGTTACTCTGAGGCATACTGTGCTTTACTGTACTAGCTGTAAAAAAAAATGTAGTTGCATGCTAAATATCAAAAACTGATGCTTTATTACAAGATTGTCTGCTGTTTGTAGGGCTATTAATTTGAATTCCGTGGGATAAAGTGTATTTGCAATGTATAGCAATTTACTTTTGTAGAATGTTTTAAGGGTGTTTGGAAAATGAATAGGTGACTGAGCAAAATGGAATGAGGTACCACTCCACATTTCTTAGGTGGAAAGGAATGAATGACCTTTTGTTTGCAAACCAGTCTGATTTTTGAGTGGTGGGGGGATGGTGGGGACTAAACCTGCATCAGTAAGTTGCATTGATAATTTGCTGGAAACTTAAAAGACTAAATAATATGATGTGCCTCTGTGTTCCATTAGTTTTATTTATTTTGTGTGTGATCTGTATCCTTTTTGACCATATATGGATAAAATAATTTAAACATCAATTGTGGAATTTGTGTTGGAATTATTTTTATAATTTCATGTTTCCAATCCTCCTTATTGTAGTTGTTCGGGCAATAAATTTATGTTAACTGAAAAGAAGTGTTTAATTTTACTTGATTTTCTATTTTCTTTCTTCCTTGTTCAAATAAAAGGTATTGGAAAGAATGTGATCTGCGAGAAAGCAGCTACTTCAGGGGATGCCTTCAAAATGGTGAAAGCAGCTCGTTACTATCCTAAACTCATGAGTATTGTCGATAATGTGCTTCGGTTTCTACCAGCATTTGTCAAGATGAAGCAACTGATTGAAGAAGGCTATGTTGGTAATGTAATGATCTGTGACGTACGTGTATATTGGGGCAGTCTTCTCAGTAGCAAATATAACTGGATCTGTGATGAACTGATGGGTGGGGGTGGACTTCACACAATGGGCACCTATATAGTAGACCTCCTAACTCATTTGACCAATAAGAGGGCTGAGAAGGTCCATGGCCTGCTGAAAACCTTTGTGAAACAAAATGACAACATTCATGGAATCCGACACGTCACGAGTGATGACTTCTGCTTCTTCCAGATGTTAATGAATGGTGGTGTGTGTAGCACTGTTACACTCAACTTTAATATGCCTGGCTCATTTATCCACGAAGTCATGGTTGTGGGATCCACGGGACGTTTGGTTGCTCGAGGAACAGACTTGTACGGACAAAAAAACACTTCCTTCAAGGAGGAGCTGCTGCTTGCTGATACCATGTCAATTAATACACCTGGGCTGCTAGAGAAAGCATTCAGTGATATTCCCCTCATGTATTTAAAAGGCATTATTTACATGGTGCAAGCCTTGAGCAAGTCCTTTAAGGATCAAGAGGATCGGCGCACCTGGGCGCACAAGCCAGTTTCAATGGCTGCTTCCTTTGAAGATGGCCTTTATATGCAAAGTGTTGTGGATGCTATTAAGAGATCGAGCAGGTCTGGAGAATGGGAAGTTATCGCTATGATAACAGAAGAACCAGATTCCAATCAGAACCTATGTGATGCCTTGCAACGTAATAATCTGTAGTAGAGTGGACACATTTTATCGAAAACAGAACCCAATTTCAATTAAAACCTTAAAATAAGGTACCAAAACATTTTCAACTTAGTTTAAGTACATTAAGGGTAATGTTTATATTTCAGTAGTTTCACCATGTAAATTTATAGCTACTCGAGTGTAAAAGTAAATTAAACCATCCTATTCCATTCTGGAGTTCTGAAAATCCTAAATTTTGATCAGCGTGTCTCTGTTGATTATTTCAGCAAGCTGCCGTTTAACTGTAATTCATATGCAAAATATGAGAACTCCACAGGTATTGAAATGATATGTGCTTGGTCATTCCTAAAGCCACCTTGGAAATGACACATTCAGCATTACAAAATCAAAACCTACAGGCAGAAAAACAGAAGTGTATATCCATAGAAATTTAAGTGATGATTCCAATAGTAAGGCAGAATTGAAAATTATGGTTGTCTATAAATTGGGCATTTTCCTGTTTGGCATTGCTGCATGTCTTTGGCCCTGTTCATTTAAAATTCCAAAAGAAACCAAGCCCCAATCCTAAACATTTTCCCTCTTCCCTGAAGTTAAATTGCATATTTAATGTGAAGATAAATCTAGCTCTACTCGTGAATTGGAAGTTTGTTGCAAGCCAGATAATTCTTAGTCTGTGGTTTTCAAACTTTGAATAAATACTGATTCTGATTTTGGAGAGGGTGATGTCATGGGTGTAGTTCTTTCTGTGGAACCCAATGTTATCGCCATAACCTTTTTTAAAAGAGAGGACCAAGTGAGTCAAACAAATCACCTTATTCAGATAGGAAACAGAAATCATAAGCAGTTTTGTGTAAGTGCTGGTGCCTTTAAGCTATTGAAATCATCAGATTTGCTTAAAATTTGGTAAATAAAGTAAAACTGTGATGACATGAACTGTGTAGAATGAAGGTATCTAATTATCTGTCGTGCCTTATGTGGGCCAGCTTCTACATCCCTGTCCTGCCTTTATGTACGTACAAACCAAATGTCTGAGCACACTAACCTGGTCAATTGTCAGACATTTGTTGACTGTTAATATTGGTCATCATTTCAAGGCATATAATTATTCTTTAGTATTTAAGCAATTAAAATAAGATTTTTTTTTCAATACAATGTTTACAAACTGACGGTTCTGTTCAAACAAAGGTTTAGTTCATGAAACTGACTACTGATAGGACTAGGGGTAAAACAAATGCTGAGCACCAGTCAAGCCCATAAGATACATATTTTCCACGTGGGAAAGAGTAATGTTCTGGTTTATGAAAGACTCATTAGAAGGGTGGGGAAGGGATTCTAGTTTATTAAGGTTTTCTGAATGTATATCTGTATTTGAACAGCATTGCAAAAATGGCTGGAATGTTTTTGTAATGTGCTATGTTTGTTTTCCACTTTGAATATTGACAATATGAAATACCAATTACTGTAATAACCATAAAACATGTTTATGGACCTGAAGGTCTTAGTTTTTAAATACATCCAAGTTGTGCATTTTTTTGTCATAGTTTTTTAAAAAGTCTAAATTTACTTTTTCAAACTGTTTGTATATGTTGACTCCAAAGAGATATTTATTACAGTCTTTAGTGTTTTTATTAAGATGTGTTTGCTTTGCAAGATTGTTCAAGATGGGGAATAAATTAGTGTTCAAATATGCAGCTAGGCTGTTTCGCTGAAATAGTTGAACTGTACAGAAAATTGGTTGACTATAGATATTTATTTTTTGTTAAATTCGGATATATGGGTTATTTATATGGCGGTTTGTTTTCCATTGATAGGGCTTCAAACATTAAACTTAGTTTTCCTATGTAAATTGCTTAAAATAAAAATGTTTATTTAAGACTATTTTTGTTGTTAAAGTATTGGTATCCTAGTAATATATAGAGCTTTGGGAAATAGCTTTGTGTCCATATGCCACATAATTGCTATACAAAAGACAAATCGGTATTTTAGTTGATAATGCAATTAAATCTTATTTATGGGCACAAACCTATTAATTCTTAGTGGGTGGTTTTTAAATGATACAAATAAAGTGTGAGACAAAACACTGAAAACACTGTCTGTCTTTGGTTTGAATACTGTCCTGGTCTGCACCCAGGAATTGCAGATTTTGCTGTATTTGGGGAATATGCCTGTTATGTGTTCTGTCTTTGAGTTCTAGCATGTTGTTAAAACTGTTGAAAGTTTCTGAACCAGTAAACTATTTACTGTGTGTCAGAAATAAAAATGGAGTTTTAAAACTGACTTTTTGGTTTGCTTTTAAAAAAAACAACTGCATAAATCCTCAGTGTATTATTACATGCAGTTCACTTCATAGCATGGTGATTAGTTTATTCAGTAGTGTGCATCAATCATTACCACTTTCATATCGATCATTCTCCTGTCGAGGCAAACTTTGGGAGAAGAATATCTCTTGAGGACAGAAATATGTACAAATGTGTTTTTTAAACTCATCCTGTGCACAGGTCATTTCTGTATTTTTGTTGTGAGGAGAAAGGCATTGCTAAATTAGTGCATGGACTGGATTTGATAACTTTGAATGATAGCTCAGCTGAGAACCATAGAATCCCCACAGTGCAGAAGGAGGCCATTCGCACCCACTTGTGTCCTTTTACTATCTCGTGACTTCAATTGGAAAGTGTGAAGATGTGAGCTGAGACTAATGCCCTCCAGTTTCAACAGTTGCACATAATGATTGATGGAATTCCACTTGGTGCTGGCTGTTTAGACAGTGTCAACAGCTTTGGGGGAGACATCCTCAGTCACAAGCATATCACCTAAATTACTTTGCATAGCTACCAGGCTCAGTGATGCAATTCAAATGGCAGATTTGCCTTGACTGAGTTACATGAGTTTTGTTGTAATATTTTTTGTAAATATTTTTGTATCATATCTATTATATTTTCCAAAGTCTGCATCTATGTTTCTAAAGGGGTTTGCCTGTGTAAATTGTAATTTCTAATGCCCAACATAAGGGATTAAACAAAATACATTTTTAATTATACATTTCACAATGGAACGATTAAATTTATCCAATATATTTTATTTTATCTTGAACACTTTAATTTCCCTAATGGCTGGATTTGGAATTTAGTACCTTTCTGGCACTGAATTTGGTTTGTGCTTTTTAAAAAAATATATTTATTCATTTTTTATGGGGTGCAGGCATCGCTGGCTGGGCCCAGCATTTATTGCTCATCCCTAATTGCCCTCCATTGCAGAGAGCATTTGAGAGTCAATCACATTGCTGTGGTTCTGGAATCACATGTCAGCCAGACTGGGTAAGGACAGCAGATTTCCTTCCCTAAAGGATGTTAGTGAACCAGATGGGTTTTTTTTTAATGACAATCGACAATGGTTTCATGGTCATCGTTAGACTTTTAATGTAGAGATTTATTGATTTCAAATTTCACCATCTGCCTGGGATTCAAACTCAGGTCCCCAGAACATTACCCTGGGTTTCTGGATTCTAGTCTAGTGACAATACCACTGCACCACTACCTCCCCCTAAACTTGTGTTGTGTTTTTAATTTCTTAGGATGCATTACTTCTGATCTCCAACTGTATTGATAAGTGGTTAGGAGAGATTTAGGATAACCTGGGACTAAAAAAACTGATAGATCAGGATAGGCTAATTTAGAATGAATATAGTATAGAAAAATCACAAAGTACCTGGAGTTACAAAGGTACTGTTTGGATAGAAACACATCTAACCACTATTAGAGAATTTAAACATGTAGTTCTATGATTCTATGATTTTTTGAAAAAATATATCCTATTCTGTATTAAAAGCGCACACTTTGGCTAATGGCATAATACTCTCAACTATGGTGAGAGATAGCTGAGTAAAAAGAACCACATTCCTTGAAAACAATACAGCTACTGAGTGAAGCAAAAAAATCCTCTTATCAGCATGGGTCTCAGTTCGAGCAATCCCAGACAGTCAAATGAATAGAGCTATACAACTTCCCGATAAGGAGTTGCTGGGAGACACTGGGAAAGAATTCTCAAACTCGACAGACCTACGTATTTCCATGATGTCAGAGAGTAAAATGTTACTGGCCCAGGTATATGATCTATACTAGTAATGATTAGCTCACGTCTGGCTGGGTGAGCAAAGGGAATGGGCAAATGATTTTTGAAACTTGTATAATTGTATATTGAAAACAATGCAATTTAGAATAATTTGGGCTGCCTCAAATTGTTCTCCCATGTGCGTGGACTAAGTCTGGGCAATAAAGTACGTCTTCAGCCAGAATTACTGTCTCTGTGAGTTCTTTGTATTTGCTGAGCCATAATTAAGAAGAGAAATCTCTCACGTGAAAGCCAGCATTATACATAGTCTCTGAAAACGCTCCTGCAATAGGGTGAGAGAGAGACCAAAATCAAAAAAAGTGACATCAACTGGCATTTATATATTTTATTCCTTCCAGAGATGAGTATCATCAGGTGACACAGCAGTTGGCACTGATGCCTTACAACACCAGGGAACCGGGTTCGATTCCAGCCTTGGGTGACTGTGTGGAGTTTGCACGTTCTCCTTGTCTCTGCATGGATTTCCTCTGGGTGCTCCAGTTTCCTCCCACCATGCAAAGATTTGCAGGTTAAGTTGATTGGCCATGCTAAAGTGCCGCTTAGTGTCCGAGGAACTAGCAGGGTAAATACATGGAGTTATGGGGATAAGGCCTGGGTGG
Source organism: Mustelus asterias (assembly GCF_964213995.1). Lineage (NCBI taxonomy): Eukaryota > Metazoa > Chordata > Chondrichthyes > Carcharhiniformes > Triakidae > Mustelus > Mustelus asterias. The sequence goes on along the minus strand of NC_135804.1, from coordinate 48,990,182 downwards.
AATTGTGGTCGGTCTGAGTCTGCCCTGAAAGAGCATCTTGCCCAGTTCCTCCCCACCCCTGCCTTATCCCCATAACCCTATGCATTTACCATGGCTAAACCACCTAACCTAAACAAGTAGTTTTTCCCTCTTGTTGGTTCTCTCACCACCTGCCACAGGCCCAGTATAACAGATATATCCTTCAGAATTCAACTCAGTCATTAGTGGCTGAGCAACTCTTGGTGATGAACATTGAAGTCCCCCACCCAGAGTACTCCGTATCAGCTGAGAGAAAGTGGTGGCTTGTAATGAGCGGGCAGTTTCCTTGCTCATGATTGATCTAATGCCATGAGACTTCCAGAGTAAATGTTAAAGACTCTCAAGGCCACTCCCTCCTGACTGTATAGCAGTATTCTGCCACCTCTGGCATGCCAGTGAGACATAATGTACATAGGAATAACAAGGGAGGAGTCTGCGACATTAACAGTGAGGTATAATTCAGACTATGTCAGGCTGTTAACTAGTCTATGGGGCAGCTCTTCCAATTTTGATACGTACCTAGGTGTTGATGAGGAGGGCTTTGCAGGGTTGACTGGGCAGGTGTACCTTCATCATTTCTGGTGCCTCGGTTGTTGATGGATGGGCCATCCTGTTTTGTTAATTTTTCTGTGACGTTTTGATAGAACTGAATGGGTTGTTCGGCCATTTTAGAGGGCATTTAAGGGACAATCACGTTGCAGTGGGTCTGGAAGCTTGGGTTTGGTATTTATGGGAGCAGAGTACCTGAGAGGGGAGAAATGAAAGGCACCAAGAGGGGAGAAGATAAGTAAAAGTCATGGGCTAGGGTCCAAAGGAGTAGCTGAAATATGAATGAACATAGGCAATAGAGCAAAAGGAGGGAGGATTCTGGAGTTCTATGGATATTTCAAAGGGACGCAATGGGAATGGGGAAGATTGGTTTTGAGAGCCACATTTTCATTGCAGTGCCTAAGATGGATGGCTTTTCCTGCTAAACTCCTGACCAAATGAAAAGAGTAAAAAATGTAAAGAGATAAGTTAAGGAAAGAAGCAAAAAGACAGATCGAGGAAACAGCAACTGAAAAAGAATCAGGTAAGAGAGAGAACATGGGCTGGATTTTATATTTTCCAGGTTGAGAGAGGCAGAATGGGGTGTACAATCCACATGCCCTGCCCCTGCAGCATGGTCAATTGAGCATCAGCTGGCCAATTCATGGCACTCTAAAGAAGGCAACATCCGTAGCAGACACAAACAGTGGAACAGCAGCAGGTGAGAGCATACCTTTTTGTGGACTGTTGTCAGCAGTGTCTCTTTCAGAACTCTTGCTGTGTGAGGAAATAACAGCTGAGCACATCTGTCCCATTCTCCTGCATAATAAGTGTTAAGAAAAAGTCACATTCGACCTTTTAACTCTTGTCTCTCCACCTAGGTTGAAAGACTACCTGACTATTCCCAGCACTTTGTGTCAAATTCTCACAATTTCTTGCAGATACCAGGCTAATTGGAAGGGCTCCGATCACGTTCAGCCCCACGATTCGACAATGACTTCCTGCTTTTCATCGGACTTATTGTGAGACATTTCATCAGAGCGTGTGGCTCACTCCATTAGATCATCTCTGCCAAGGCCCCCCTCTTTAGATTGCCAGGTTGTGAATGGTGCAGCAGACCATGACAATTACTGAGACATGAGCCAGAGAATATGACCGAGTCACCTGCACATTCAAACATCAAAATCTCATTATGAGCAGACCAATGGCCTGCTCGGTGATGGCCCTGATAAATGCTTTCATTGCATCTGAGCCTGTGTATGCAGATTCCTCAATGGGGTCACAAGCAATCTTTTCAATGGGTATCCCTTGTCACCAAGATCCCAACCCTGCAATGGTTGTGTTGGACAGAACATTAGTGACACCTTTTGAGTGTCTATGGATGTAAGCATCATGACTACCCCCAGGATAACGGGCACACACCCGCACGATCCTTTGATGGTCATTTTATTGTAATATACCTTTAGAAACAGTGCTTTTATTAGGTAAGGGTTATCAAGAGGGATGGATCTGAGACAGAAAATGGAAGTTGAGACACATGGGTCAGCCACGAATAGTAGGAGGGTTGAATGAAACCACCTCTTTTATTTTAGCTTTGCTGAGAAATATATGTTTTAAAATTTGTAATTAAATCTTGTACAATAGTCATTCTGTTAGCACAAAAATACATTTTCCTATATTTATCAGACTTAGTTAATTGCGCCTCATAGCTTTTTCACCCACCCTTGCACAAAAGTTGTTTTTTTTTAATGATCATTGCACATCTCTCTAATCCTATGTCTGTTATTGTTGACCAGAGTTCTTGGTTTTAAAATCCAGATCCATTGTCCAATAAATGCCGAAATGATTTTACATACTGAAAATAGTTCAGGCGTTGACACGTGCAGCACTTCTAATTTTTTTTCACAAATTAACATTTTGGCTGTGGAGACAGTGGAGGTACCAAAGGAGCTGCACAAATACTAAGCATCTTGTTAATATCCAGAGAGACTTGTGCTGACTTGTTAGGAGCAGATTTTTCTGGTGTACCTAAAGACAAACTTGGTGAAGTTCGCAAAAGGGAATCTTCCTTGTTTTCATTACCTGTGAATATAAAATGTGATTATTATTTTACAAATTGATGTTTGTTATCCAAGAAACTCTCATTCTTTGGTGACTAATAGATGCATGTAAAATAAATTGCACATATTTGTTCTACATGGTTTTACTGAATGTATAACTGAATGGACTTGCCCTGGTTATATTCTATTTACTGAGTCAGTTTCACACTATTGATCACCTAGTTTTATTTGCACAAGTTCTCAGACTCTTGACATTTTAACACACACATCTGCACAACTGGACACCACAAAAAATGAGAAGCATCAGAACGATCAAGAAATTTGGCAGAGTAATTTTCAGCCTGTTGCGAAGCAGATTATTATACAAAATAATCTCAGGAGACCCAGTACAGAGCAATCTTTTATTAGCCAACGTGTTGGGAAAGCATAACCCCTCAGTGAAGGGTCCTCTGAGGCAGACTCTCCTTAGCTGAAGAACCGTACAGTTTTTGTACATTGTAAGTCATGTAGTAAGACATTATTTATATTCCAATATTGTCTGGTTTAGGTTTTACATTAAACAATTTGCAGATGTTCACAAGAACTATCTGTCAGTCTTCTCTCCCTTCGGTTCCTTGTAAACTTTTCCTTTGTGTTTGTTGCTACCAGGCTCGGCCTTGCACTGCTAGGTTGTCTGCTAATTCAGGTCATCTAAGTATTACAGAGGTCTCCAGACATATTAGCTAGCTGTTCACCCACGTAAGTAGTCTTTGTTTACATTGACATGTTCTATTAACATGTTAATATAAATTGTGGAATTTTACTTAAACTTTCTAACCGTTTACTCCCTACTCCCTTGTGATGAGACATTTAACATTTATAGAGATCCCTTAATACCCCATACTCACTATTTGCCCTAAGAAATGGTTGTAATAAACCATATTCATTATTTCCCTCTAACAGAGCCTAATGTCACATTAAATTGTCAATTGACCAGTCAAAAGTGTTTCTAATTTCATTTTGGTACAGCAAATGTACTAATATAGTAATGGATATTCTCATTAATTCATGATAACATACTTATTAAAATGAGATGTTTAATCATAGAAATCATAGAAACCCTACAGTGCAGAAGGAGGCCATTCGGCCCATCGAGTCTGCACCGACCACAATCCCACCCCACATATTTACCCGCTAATCCCTCTAACCTACACATCCCAGGACTCTAAGGGGCAATTTTTTTTAACCTGGCCAATCAACTTAACCCGCACATCTTTGGACTGTGGGAGGAAACCGGAGCACCCGGAGGAAACCCACGCAGACACGAGGAGAATGTGCAAACTCCACACAGACAGTGACCCGAGCCGGGAATCGAACCCAGGACCCTGGAGCTGTGAAGCAGCAGTGCTAACCACTGTGCTACCGTGCCGCCCGTTTAGTGTTTAGTCAATTTCAAAGCAATAAAAGTGCATTTTGTCCAGTTTGTCATTTGTTTCTCATGCATAATCTCAACAAGACCTGCAGTTCTTAAAACCAAACACAACATTGGTTAGAGTTCTAACCCAATATTCTATTAGAATCTTTAAAAAAAACACCTGTTTGGAGTTGTTAAAAACACTGACAAACAGCTCGACCAATATATAAAATGAAAAATAATAATCTTGTTGTAACACAATCTCTCGAGGCCACAGCAGCAAAGGTTTCTCTGACACCCCAGGTTATAAATATAATTTGGGTACATTCACATTATAATTGTGGAGTTGAAGAGGTTTTGCAGTGAAAGTGTTTTTGAATTCAACCCAGGCATTGATACTCAATTCACATATTGAGCTTTGGCATTGGTGTAAAGCTGTTTTTACTTTGCAACAATGCAATGCTTGTAGAGTGTGAACGCAGCACAAGAATAATGAAAGTATGTTTCAAATTGACTGGATGGAGACATTTCCAGGATATAAAAAGTCCAGTCTTCAAATTTAGCTAAAGACATGCTAACTGCACATGATCAAGAGAATGCTCTGATAAATAAATCATGGTATCAGTAAATTTGAGCTTGGAAAACAGCAGTATTATGGACAGGACTGACTGCCGTGCTGATTTGAAGCCAAATTGTGGAAGCTTGAAGAAAAAAAATCTATTGCTGGAAACCTGACAGTTGGGGCCAACAGCATGATTTAATACAATGTAAAATAAGTCCTAAACTGCACCCCCTAAAGTGCAAGCAGAAAGAGGCCATTTGGCCCATCAAGTCTGGACCAACTCTCTGAAAGAACATCGCACCCAGGCCTCACCTCTGCCCTATATCTGTAACCCCATGTATTTACCATGGCTAATTGACCTCACCTGCACATTTTTGGACTATGGAAGGAAATTGGAGCACCCGGAAGAAACCCATACAGCCGCAGGGAGAACATGCAAACTCCACAGGGAGAACGTGCAAACTCCACAGTCACCCAAGGCCAGAACAGAAACTGGGTCCCTGGCACTGTGACGCAGCAGTGCTAACCACTGTACTACCTGGTACATTACTTGAAGCATCTATGGTATTATCTAAGTATTTATCATCCTTGGATCCTGGATAAGGTGAAAACCTCTACTCTCTTGGGGCCACAGCAGCAAAGGTTTTTCTGACACCCAATTCTGTCAGAAGTGCTGATATGTTAGCAATTTCTGATGGTGTAAATTACCAATATCAGAGATATGAATGAAATAACGTTCACTGACTGCAAGAATACTGTATTTTTAATAGCTTTAAAGAGGGGCCTCTTGGACAAAAAATATTGGGTGGGAGTATTCACCAACTTGAGCCAACATAGGCTGTTTAAATTGAAATAGCATAGAACAGGAGCAGCAAAACATTTGCTTTAATTATGCATTTTAGTGCATAGCACACAGTCTCAGTGATCATGTATGATGCTGTAAAGTGTGACATTTAAACTAATGTTAATATTCATTGGTATATATCTTAAATTGTTTAGACTAACAGATCTTGGGGTTTTGTTTCAGATTCCTTACTAGTGAGAACATTAGCACTGGAAACTGTCCTTTCCAAACTTTCAGGTCCACATATTGAAACAGAGAGAGACACACAAATGCCAGGACTTGGGGATCACAAATGATCTGCGAAGAACCAACTGCCTGGATTGTGCATCTTGATTTTCTAAGGTGTTTACAGCATATATAGAGTGACAGTTCAATGTTTCATCAAAAACATTTATTATTTGATTTATTATTGTCACATGTATCAGTATACAGTGAAAAGTATTGTTTCTTGCGCGCTATACGAAGCATACCGTTCATAGAGAAGGAAAGGAGAAAATGCAAAATGTAGTGTTACAGTCATAGCTCGGGTGTAGAGAAAGATCAACTTAGTGCGAGGTAGGTCCATTCAAAAGTCTGATGGCAGCAGGAAAGAAGCTGTTCTTGAGTGGGTTGGTACGTGACCTCAGACTTTTGTACCTTTTTCCCGATGGAAGAAGGTGGAAGAAAGAATGCCCGGGGTGCGTGGGGTCCTTAATTATGCTGGCTGCCCCACTAGTGCCTGCAAACCTGCTTTTACTCTCCTCCTTTCTCATCTCTGGTTCCTACTATAATCTCCATCACTTCCCAGAATGAAGTTACTCCTGTGTGTCTGCTAATGTCTCTCCATCTGACGCAAAGCTGAATTACTTAGCTTGTGCCAAGTGGTCCCTCCCCAGACCAAACAATTGACATGTTCTGCTTTGCTCTCATTTCAACTATCCCATTCTCCCAAATGATTAGGTAGGTTTGGAGAAAAAAAGTCTCCTTTTTAACAGAAAGGAAACATATTAAATTATCAAATTAAGTTAATTCTGCATTTGCAAGGTCTGGATTACCTGCTGTTTGAGCTGATGGATGACTTGGAACAGGCATTTTTGTTTTGTTCTCACTGATATTTTCTAGTATGGTCTGTTCTTTCTGATCATTCTCAGTTGTTGTAAGTACGTTAAATTCTGGGTTATCAAAATTGATGTATTGGTACAGCATTCTCCGTTGTTTCCCTGTAGATACTACAAACAAAGAGTATTGCATAAGGAGCAAACCAAAAAGTACAAAATAGAGTTCAAAATTGGCAAAGTTAAGTTAAATAAAGCCTTAATGTCTAGCATCTTATACTAAGGATCTCTGAATTATTTGGGTCAATAAAAACTTTGTTGTTGAATAACAGTAGATAACGTACTGTTAGCTAAACCTTTATCATTGTAAATGCTGATTAAATAATGCTCTCAGATGAAGGTCAATTAATCATTAGCATATCCCACCTTCTGTAAATTTAAACCCGAGAATTATTTTGTTGATCCCTTAGAGTTTGCAATGATGTTTTACTGTAGAAATTCATGCTGCGTATGAAAAATGACATGCATTTATATAGCACCTTTGGATATTCCAAAGTGCTTTACATCCAATAGAGTACTTTAAAATGTAGTCATTGTTGGAATGTAGGAAACAAAGGTTTGTTTATTTCTCTTACATATTTTGCTGCTGTTTTCCAGAGTTATGGTGGAGGTTTTTGGAGAGATTGTTGTACTATTTATATTTAGCACTACCACTCCATCACTGCGTCTCTTTTTCTTAAGGGCTTTCTTCTGCTGCAAAGCACCTGTTGAAAGATCTGTTTTACTGCTATCACTCTCAATGTCTTTGTATGAATGTTCTTTTGTAAAGTCTGGGTGTTGAAAAATATGCACATCTGCACTGGCCCTAGAAATGCAAACAAAAAACATTGCACCTTATCAACCCAATTACTAGTAAATTGAAGATATTTTAGAAATGATTGAGTGCAGAATCTATGCTATGAATGAGACTAAAATGTAATTCGACTGCTATGAGCAAGTGTGTTAAGACCTCCAGTAAGTCCCACATTCCAAGTATTGTTTATAATGAAAAATTAAAATAAAATGAAAGAAACAATAATATTAGTGTCGGTTGTTGTAAGTGTAAAATAGACTTTTATATGTCTCACCATTTTATTTGTCAAGTCCATTTGATTTTCCAGAAATTTTATCACACATCTGGAAAATCTACTTAGGTAGTATTAAAATAACAATTCATATATAGTAACAGCTCCAACAATCGTACTTTAATAAATCCCTACTGAAAATATTCAAATTCAGAGCTCCTGGTTATTTTTTGGTGCAGACTCATTATTAATCAAAATATTAGAAAATGTTTAACAGTGCTGGTATACAACCGTATGGTAACAGGTCAAAAATGCATTCTAAACTCTTGAGCTTAACATTTACAATAAATCACAAATTATATATTCTGGAGTTTTATGAAATTAGTGCTAAAACACATACTGGAATAAATAATGCAAATGAGGTTTCTGAATATAAAAAATATATTACCTGATCCACATGATTGGTAGAAAAATATTTACTTCCTTTTGGATTTGTCCCATAAAGTCACCAGTAACATTTGCATTTGTGAAATACAAATATCATTAATACTTTTGACATTTGAAATGAAACAAATCATTTGGAGCTAAAACCGACTTGGAAAATAAATTACATTATGAAAATTATTTTGAAAAACAAGTAACAGAAAAATATAACAATATTGTCACTAAAGTAGTCTAAAGATTGGCATAAATTATGTCCCTATAGCTGTTGGTAACTTTGCTGACGTGATGGATAACAATATGACTGCCTATGAACTCTGTGGACCACACACAATACCAAAAGGTGGAATGTGTGACCACTGTTCAAAATCCTTGGTAGATATTTGGTAACTTGGGATCGATTTCAGCCAATAACCCAACATGGTTCAGGACCCCCTCATTACAATTGGCACCAAATCTCCTCCCAGCAGGAGGCATGGGGCTGGACTTTGTGGAGACCTTGATGAAAGCTGCCCACAAAGATTTAGCAAAGTTTGGTATGGATTTATTTTCCTGTTGTTAGTTTGAATCTGGCACCAGGTCAAGGCAAACTCCATGCATTCATCAAGAGTAATATCATCAAGTAAGGTAAACAACCAATCATATTGAAGTATTCTCAGACAGCAAACCAAGAAATGAAATACACTGATTATAAGAACATAAGGCTAGGAGCAGGAGTAGGCCATCTGGCCCCCCCGAACCTGCTCCGCCATTCAATAAGATCATGGCTGATCTTTTCGTGAACTCAGCTCCACTTACCCGCCCGCTCACCATAACCCTTAATTCCTTTACTGTTCACAAATTTATCTATCCTTGCCTTAAAAACATTCATTGAGGTAACCTCAACTGCTTCACTGGGCAGGAAATTCCACAGATTTACAATCCTTTGTGTGAAGAAGTTCCTCCTCAACTCAGTCCTAAATCTGCTCCCCTTATTTTGAGGCCATGCCCCCTAGTTCTAGTTTCATCTGCCAGTGGAAACAACTTCCCTGCTTCTATCTTATCTATTCCCTCCATAATCTTACATGTTTCTATAAGATCTCCCCTCATTCTTCTGAATTCCGATGAGTATAGCCCCAGTCTACTCAATCTCTCCTCATAAGCCAACCCTCTCAACTCTGGAATCAACGTAGTGAATCTCCTCTGCATCCCCTTCGGTGCCAGTATATCCTTTCTCAAGACCAAAACTGTACACAGTACTCCAGATGTGGCCTCATCAGCACCTTATGCAGCTGCAACATAACTTTGCTGTTTTTAAACTCCATCCCTCTCGCAATGAAGGACAAAATTCCATTTGAATTCTTAATTACTTGCAAACCAACTCCTTGTGATTCTTGCACAAGGACACCCAGGTCCCTCTGCACAGCAGCATGCTGCAATTTTTTACCATTTAAATAATAGTCCATTTTGCTGTTATTCCTACCAAAATGGATGACCTCACATTTACCAACATTGTACTCCATCTGCCAGACCCTCGCCCACTCACTTAGACTATCTATATCCCTTTGCAGACTTTCAGCGTCCTCTGCACACTTTGCTCTGCCTCTCATCTTAGTGTCATCTATAAATTTTGACACACTACATTTGGTCCCCAACTCCAAATCATCTATGTAAATTGTAAACTATTACGGTCCCAACATTGATCCCTGAGGCACACCACTAGTCACTGATCGCCAACAGAAAAACACCCATTTACCCCACTCTTTGCTTTCTGTTAGTTAACCAATCCTCTATCCATACTAATACATTATCCATGACACCGTACCCCTATATCTTATGCAGCAGTCTTTGGTGCAGCACCTTGTCAAATGCCTTCTGGAAATCCAGATACACCACATCCACAGGTTCCCCATTGTCCACTGCGCATGTAATGTTCTCAAAGAATTCCACCAAATTAGTCAAACATGACCTGCCCTTCATGAACCCATGCTGCGTCTTACCAATGGGACAATTTATATCCAGATGTCGCGCTATTTCTTCCTTGATGATAGATTCAAGCATTTTCCCTCCTACAGAAGTTAAGCTAACCTGCCTATAGTTACCCGCCTTTTGTCTACCTCATTTTTTAAACAGTGGCGTCACATTTGCTGTTTTCCAATCTGCAGGAACCATCCCAGAGTCCAGCGAATTTGGTAAATTACCACTAGTGCATTTGCTATTTCGCCCGCCATCTTTCTTAGTACCCTGGGATGCATTCCATCAGGACCAGGCAACTTGTCTACCTTTAGCCCCATTAGCTTGCCCAACACTACCTCTCGTGATAGTGATAGTTTCCAGGTCCTCACCTGCCATTGCCTTCCTGCCATCAATTTTTGGCATGTTATTTGTGTCTTCCACTGTGAAGACTGACACAAAATACCTATTCTTAACATTTTAATTAAATTTTACAGAGTCAAAACAAATGATTGGGAGATACACATGGGATTAAGGTGGAATCTGAAATATATAAGATAACATGAATTATTTGATCATAACTGGAAAATTTGACATTCCACAACTATTAAAATAATTTTTCAGGGCCAAAGGTTTGTCAGTTGTAATTATGAACATACTACACTGTTTAAAAACCTAGTTACACTTCATTCAACAATTGTTCTATTATAGAGAGACTAATGAGATAAAAGGGCAAATTCTCATTAGTGATTTCTGATTGATTGTTCCCCACGTAGGATGGAATCACTGACAGCAACTTCCAAATTTTCACATTCAAATGCGCAAGTATGGACTCCAGAAGCTGCTGTCGGTTTCAGTGGAGTGATGACAGCTAATACTGACTTTAACTGTCATTACTACTGTAAATTCCAGGCCAAGATTCTAACAGTTAGACTGTAAAATGCTCCATCTAGCAGTTTAGCTGAGAATTCAATCACAATTGAGGCATCTGAATCCTGGGATGGAACCATGATGACTGCATGGAGAGGAACTCATTATCACAATGCTGCAATTTTTCAGTGTGAATGATTTATTTTCTTTAACTACATTTGTCTTTTTCCTTGCAGTTGGAACACTTTTTTATTCAATAAAATCAGCATTTTGCAGATGCTGGAAATGGAAAATAATAAAATGCTGTAAACACTCAGTAGATTAGGCATCATTGGTATTCAGTTCATTGGTACGTTTTTGCTATTTTCTTTGGTAATTTTTTGTTTCACTGTTTTCTATCCACTACCCTGTTATTATCATCCCTGAGCTGTACAGAAGTTGCGAGTTAAGCCGTTCCTGGGTTTGGCTGCTGCAAACAAGTTGGTCGTTAGGAGATATGTGATAACAATGCAATGATAATACTCTTTTAGTTTCTCCCTGTTTTGAGGGCCAGTGAGTCAGTAGTGTGGCAATTGCGGCATTGCATCAACACTAGCACAGCATGCTGCACTATAAATCTCTACATAAATAAGAATTGTCTTCATTTCTAAAGTGTACATTGAGTATTGTGCATGCTTTCCATATAATTAATAGAATTTTTAAAATGTATTGCAGATCGTATTTTGAAATTTTCTCTTGACAGTGTGAATCCCTGGTTAAGGTTAGTTTATTGTGCTCCACTTTTGTATTACTTAGACTGCAGGATGTCAGGCACTTTTCCCAATGTCACTGACTATCATCAGAACCTGAAGAAGGGGCTTGGGGCTCCGAAAGCTTGTGTGGCTTTTGCTACCAAATAAAACTGTTGGACTTTAACCTGGTGTTGTTAAACTTCTTACTGTATCAGCAGAACAACAGAACGTGTTTCCCCTTTTTTCTTTGTTGGAAAGTATAAAGTATTGCTCAACATCTCCCTCATATTCTGATATTTTTTACCCAATTTCACCACTTGCAGACTACAAGGTGAAGTCTAGGCTGGATAGCGTGAACGGTCATCTGTAAATTCCCCAGGTGAGAGTCAAGACAGTAGTTTGGCAGATTATTCGACTGTAACTGATATCCAACAGTCTACATGTGAATGAAGTTAAGTGTTTGGGGTCAGTTAGAGAGAGGACATGTCCCTTTTTCTTCTTGCTCTGCCACTTTTCATTCGACTCACATCCAACCCTTGTTGCCCCTTGTGATGCCTTGCCCATATTTGGGGCTTTCTTGTCCCCTGGAGCGTTTCCATTTTATTCATGTTAGTCTTTTTTTGTGTGGAGTGGTGGGACTAGGGTGTATTTATCTAGCAGGGCTTTGCTAGATAACAATCTGATACAGACACACTTCATTTTCTTTTCCTGAAACTGGAAATTTTTGCTTTTTATGACATAACATGGCACCATTACTAAGTAAGCCATGGCTGAAGTAAATCCCTGCTGATTTTAAGACAACTTGCCATGTGGGGAAACATTGGCACAAAACTGCATGCAATTAATCTGTCATGTGAGCCATTTACAGAGAATGTAGAAACACAAGATTTATACCACAGTAGGCCACCGCTAGGCCCATTTATATAGCAACAAACTGCATCGGTACACAACCTAGACTACTGAAACTTTGTCTTGTATCAAGTTTAGGAATGCTTTTATATGAGGAAACATTTTGTTAACAAATACGATAGTAACCCTATTTTGTTAACATGTTTATGCCCCAAGTTTATGAAATCTTGTATCTATTGCAGGAAAATGATCCCGGTCTGGAAACTAATACAAATCATATGGTAATCTAATTTTCTACAATTCCTTTTGAACATATTTTACATTTGAGCATTTTCTATAAGTTTAACTGGTAAATGAACAGGATTATGACAGAACTTAAACAACAAAAACCATATTGCATCTAATCTATTGCACAGAAATTGCATATAGAATGTAGAAAAGATATACTGAAATTCATTAGGCTGCTTTATATGCAATGCTATTTTTCTTTTCCTCCCGAGTGTAATCATAATGCAATTCAGAACAAAGATTTTACTGGATCTTTCACTGGAAAATAGGTTGCAGCTGAGGAAATGTCAAAGTTAATTGGATGTAAATATATGTACATTGTATATAATATTTGTAATAAATATGCTAACACAATTGTAGGTCTTGCTTCAAAAATGATGTTATACTGTCCAAGTGTCTCAGATGAATACACAATAACAATCTCCAAAGGCACTAATAGTTTTATGAAGTAATTATTTGTCCTTTTCTGATGGTGGCTGTATGTTTTTATTATCTCTTTTGGTATTTATTTGAATCATTTTAGAAATGATTATAACTACTGTATTAATACAGTAATTGAGGAATATTTTAATACCATATCCTTGTCAGAAATATAATTTCTTTACTCTTTTCATCACTTCACAGCCTTGCTTTCTTCTCCCTATTTCTGTAGCCTCCTCAAGCTTCAGAAACTCCTTCCTCTCAATTTCCATTTGTCTGATTTCAGTCTTTTGTACATCCACTTTCCCTTTACCACAACATTGGTGAGGCCATGTTTTTAGCTGTTGTTCTCTCTGGAATTCCACTCTTTAAAACTTTTTTGTCACCCTTTCCTCCTTCATGACCCTTGTAAGACTCATCTATTTGACTGAGTTTTGGTTGCCTCTCCTAATCTTCTCCTTTGATTGTAATCCTGACATCTTTGGGACGTTTTCTGTTAAAGGTGCTAAAATGCATGTTGCTGGTTAGAGCTATTATCTAGAAATTATGCTGCTAACTCAAACATTCATCTGACCATTCTGTGCTATTTTAGTGGAGACATTCTCATCTGAAATGAACGGGCTAATAATACATCTGCTAAAATAGTGGACATGGTAATTTCATATGTGCATGTTAAATACTGATTGTTCTTCATAATTTCCAGACTCAAATATGACCACATTCTCTTCCATTAAGGCAATTCTTAAATTTAGTTTAAGATCATGCTGTGCAGGAGATGCTTTCTGCATTGCTGAAAGTGTGTTTAATGGCATCTACTTATTTCAGTTAAGTAGATACCAATAGTTCCAGAGTATTGTGAAAATCAGGCCCAATATATTAAATCATATTCAAAGGACAGGTTGGAACTGAGCACATTCAATTAAACTGGTTATTAAACTGAGCAATTTTACTTGTATCAAATTCAACTTAATGGAGCAAATGCAGCATGGTGGCACAGTGGTTGGCACTGCTGCCTCATAGTGCCAGGGACCTGGGTTCGATTCCCAGCTTGGGTCACTGTCTGTGCAGAGTCTGCACATTCTCCAAGACATGCTGGTTAGGTGCATTAGCCATGGTAAATTCTCCCTCTGTACCGAACAGGTGCCGGAATGTGGCAACTAGGAGATTTTCACTGTAACTTCATTGCAGTGTTAATGTAAACCGGCTTGTGACACTAATAAATAAACTTTAAACATTTTGTTTTGCTGTTGCAAATGCCATATGGTAGAAAACTTACATAAGAACAATGAAAATAAAATACTTTTTCCTCAAAGCTACGATGAAAGGTGTCTCAAACTATTAGTACAACAATATTTGCATTGAATATTTAGTTTCCATTAAAACATTACTTTTCATTATTTTTGATAAAGTGCCCTTTCTTCCCTCTCAACAACATACTTTGCCATCTTCTTTTTAAATCCAAAGGTGCACAGTAAGCTGTGAAGCATGGACATACTCTGATAGTTCTTTAGCTCAGGCAGGAGTTCCCCATACAGTTTCATTTCTTCTTCATAAACTTTTGCATTCACAAGAACTGCTTTTCCTTTCTCATCCCACTGAAATGCAATGATAATAGCATACAATTTGTGGTTTCAAAACAATAGTTACTGCAAACGCAAATTCAAAATGCAAACTAATGTACAATTACTTGGGCCAAGTGTGCATTCCAGCATTTGAAATATATCCTTACTGAACCACACCATACCAAAATGATTATTGGCCTCATTTCTCCCGAATAAAATTAAGTGCTGCTGCTTGTGGGAAAATCGATGCATTTTCTGCTGGCAGCATTACTGAGATGGGATTCAATGACTTTAAAAGTGAAAAAGCTGCCTCCATGTGAATCATGCCGGGCCAAACTCACCAGACATATGAAGCTCATGAATCAGTGATCCCTATTAAAATTGCATCTCAATGATTCCATCTTTTTCACATACCCATGATAAGAAGAGGTGTAGTTCTAAAATTGTACCTAGTGCAGGAGCAGGTGTGTGGCACGGTGCACTAGGGTTGAGAATTAGTGTACAATAAAGCAGAGAGATATAGATTAGCACATATGATGTCTCACGAGTTACCAATTTCAGCTTATTATTGAAAGACGAACACTCCCCACACAGGGAAAGAGAGCTACCCAAGTCGCAGCCCTTGCAGACCTCCTCTCGATCAGCTGCCCACCATTTCATTCATAGATGGTTAATATGATGAGAAAACTGTAGGTACACCCACAGTGCTGTTAGTGAGAAAGTTCCAGCATTTTGACCCAGTGACAGTGAAGGAACAGCAAATATTTCCAAGTCAGGATGGTGAGTGGTTTGAAGGGAAACTTGCGGGTGGTGGTGTTCCCATGAGTGTGCTGCCTTTGTCCTCGATTGTATCAATGGTGAGTTTGGAAGGTGCTGTCTAAGGAGCCTTGGTGAATAGTGCACAGCTTTTGAATGTACAAAGATATTTTTGTTTTAGAAACATGAAGGAAGTGATTTTTTTAAAAAAAAGACATTTTCCTCATATATAGATAATTCATTCTAACTGCTGAGTTTCACTTGTGGTTGTGTTTAAAAAGTTTTGATAGGACTGTAGGAATCGGCTGCCGTCAGTGGTGGTAGAGGCAAACTCAATAGGGTCTTTTAAGAGACTCCTGGATGAGTACATGGAGCTTAATAGGATGGAGGGTTATAGGTAGGTCTAGAAGGTAGGGATGTGTTCGGCACAACTTGTGGGCCGAAGGGCCTGTTTGTGCTGTAGTTTTTCTATGTTTCTAAAACCATGAAAAGAAGACTTGCATTCTTGCATAGTACTGTATAATGTCCTCATGATGTTCCAGAGTACCAATGACTTGCATTGAAATATTAATGACTATTCTTAAAAAGGCTAACATTGATGAGGAGAAAGCAAAATAATGTAGAAAGAATCTGGTGCTTTAATTATGTTTGTTAAGTGTGGTAAATGTCATAGCTTTAAGGTCAAGGTCAAGTGGCCACAACAAAAGTCAGACTTGTGAAAATCCTAAAAGCCAATGTTCAAATGGACAAGATTCTGCATCCACATCTCAATGGCCCCATTATTTTGATGACTTATTTAACTAATATGAATGGGCCTTCTGAGTGTCTCATTGGATGGAGTAAGGAGATTGCATTGCTATGTATTTATATGAAATAATAGCAGAGGAGACAGCCATTCAGTCCATTAGATGTCTGCCAGCTGAAAGAGATTCATTTTTCAGCCCTTGGCAGAAGCTCCATAGATCATGGTATTTTTAATGGATATTATGCACTGCATGTTTTAGAAACTTTCTGCCTTTACCACACCCCATCCCATTCTCTGGTTAAAATAATTTCCTCTCAACTTCCCTTTAATCCTTCAGCCTATCACTTTTAATCTGCCCCCTGGCGGTGCCTCTGCTTTTACAGATAGGTCCTTCTATTTCCATTCTGTCAAGGCCCTCTCGATAATTATGTACTTAATTTTCCCTCGGCCTCCTTTATCACAAAGATAAAACCCTAGCCTATCCAATCTTGAAACTTGGCAGAGATAAAAAAAAAACTGCAAGGGGAAAAAAGTGGTAATATGAAGCTTCAGTGAGAAGCTTTGCAGGCAAGAAAAACAAAGAAAAAAAACGGTATTAGCAAGTGTTTCTGCTTCCTATGAAGAGTCAGAAAAAAATGCAGTATTAAAAAAATGGAGCCAGATAGAACAGGTGCAGTGAAAAGAGGGAACACTTGAGGCTTGATGGAGCGTGAACTGATTGTATCAACAATGAACTATTTGATCTGTCCTGGAATTGTCAATCAAAGCAGTTCTAAGAGATTTCAGAGCAGCTGGGGCTGATTCAAGATAGAAAGGGGGATCTCGAGTGTCTCTCCTGCAGCCTGGCAGTGGCAGACAAGCCCATGGGCACAGTTGGAGGCAGTACTTATCTCCTTGCCCTCACCTCCCCCTCTCTCTCTCCCCCCCCCCCCCCCCCCCCTCCTCAGTGTCCTTGGCACTTGTTTCTGATTGGTGTCCGCAGGACCTCCAACTGAGGGGTTGGGAGCATACCGGGAGGCTGAAACTTCCAGCCTCAAACCCAAAAGTGATATTCAGATGTATTTAAATCAGTTGTGATCAGGCCCTTGCCCACTCTTCTTTTAAAAAACCTACAGGATTTTGTTAATCTACTCCTATCAACTTGAAACAGAGTCAATCCAGACAGTTGTGATATATTTCCACAGAACAGGACAATCACAATAAGCACACTATGCCACTTTCTCACTGATTTAATTTCAGTTTGGTCGGTGAGAGCCAGCAATCCTGAGCTGTATTCATATTAAAACAAAAAATACTGGTGGTGTGGTGTGTGTTTGGATACTGATGTTTCATCTCTATATTATATTGGTCTGAATCCAGCCAATATTTTTGGACAAAAGAATTTTCTCTTTGCTCATGGAATGAACCCTATAGTAAAATGAATCCAGTCCCTAGTTGGTATACCTCTGCAAGGTGACTTTCAGTGACACAAATGTTGTGCATGCCTAACCTTAGCCTTGTTGTTCCTCCTACAGTAATGGGCTCTTTGCTGGGCCATCCATGGTCCAGGACACAAATTGCAGATGTGCACTATATTTAAGTATGCAAAAGCCTTCCTACATTATTCAAGAAGGGAAAATGTAGGTAATTACAGGCCAATGAGTCCAACATCAGTGGTAAGGAAATTATTGGAAAAAGTTCTGAGGGACAGAACTAATCTCCATTTGGAGAAGCAAGGATAGTCAGCATGGCTTTGTCAGGGGGAGATCATGTCTAACAAATTTGACTGAATTTTTCAAGGGGACTGGGTGTGTAGATGAGGGCAATGCAGTTGATGTAGTCTACATGGACTTCAGTAAGGTTTTTGACAAAGTCACGCATGGGAGACTGATTAAGAAGGTAACTGCCCATGGGATCCAGGACAAGTTGGCAAATTGGATTCAAAATTGGCATAGTGGCAGGAGGCAGAGGTTGATGGCTGAACATTCTTTTTGTGACTGGAAGCTTGTATCTAGTGCTGTACTGCAGGGATTGGTGCTGGGTCCCTTGCTGTTAGGAGTGCACATTAATGATCTAGACATGAATGTGAAATGTATGATCAGTAAGGTCGCATCTGACATGAAAATTGATGGTGTAAATAGCAAGGAAAGCCTTGGATTACAGGATGATGTACATGGGTTGGTCAGATGGGCAGAACAATGGCAAATGGAATTTAACTCTTTAAAGTGCAACATGATGCATTTTGGGAGGACTGACTAGGCAAGGGAATGCACAATGAACAATAGGATACTAGGAAGTACAGAGAGACCTTGGGATGCATGTCTGTAGATCCCTGAAGGCAGTAAGACAGTTAGATCAGGTGGTGAAGAAGGCATGTGGGATACTTGCCTTTATTAGTCGAAGCATAGAATATAAGAGCAAGGAGGTTATGATGGAGCTATTAGGCTCCATCATAAAACACTTGTTAGGCCACAGCTGGAATACCATGTGCAGTTCTGGTTGCACATTATAGGAAGGATGTAATTGCACCAGAAAGGGTGCAGGGGAGATTCACCAGGATGTTGCCTGGGCTGGATAGGCTGGCGTTGTTTTCCTTAGAGTAGAAAAGGCTAAGAGGGGACCTCATTGAGGTGTACAACATTGAAGAATTTAGATAGGATAGATAGAAACTTTTCCCCTTAGTAGAAGGGTCAATAAACAGAGGAAATAGATTTCAGGTAAAGAGAAGGAGATTTAAAGGGGATTTGAGGAAACAACATTTTCACCCAGAGGATGGTGGGAATCTGAACTCTGTCTGAAAGGGTGGTAGAGGCATGAACCCTTACAACATTTAAGAAACATTTAGATGAGCACTTGAAATGCCATAGCTTAAGGCTATCGATCAAGTGCTGGAAAATGGGATTAGAATAGAAAGATGTTTGATGGCTGGCACAGACACAAAGGGCTGCTTTCTGTGCTGTAACCTGTTGCTGTTAGCCATTTGTTTTACATTGGATGTTTTAATGATGACCATTATTGTTTCATTCACAAACTTACAAATTGTTTATTCTTGTTTCCCCACTTGTGTACCATTATAACTAGGTAATTTTGACAATGAAATATCCACCTCTCTCCTCCCCTCCAAATGAAAAGATGTGCCAATTGCACATCAAAAGACAAAACCTTCAGCTGCTCTAAATCCAATTTATGCATTAGAAATTTAGGATACGCAATGGTTCAATTGGCGAGTCACCTCTGAATGTGTTAATTGGCAAATTCCCCCAGAAAGGCAAACTATTAGTTTCTGTGGAAAGTGGGTATAATTAGTGGGTACAATTTTGTCTTTTTAAAAGCGTTTAGACAGTTACATGGGTAAAATTAGTATAGAAGGATATCAGCCAAACGTGAGCAATTGGGACTAAGGGGTTTAAAAAAAGGGGCGGCATGGGCAAGTTGGGCCAAAGGGCCTATTTCCATGCTGTAAACCTGAATGACTCTAAAGGAGGAAATGTCACGCTGACCAAGTAGTGGACATATTTGTGCTATACCATTGCTCAATATTGATCCTAGATGTCAAGGTGGCAGCAGCACAGAGAGAGACATTACTCACCTAGTAGGAAATAAAACAAAGGCCTAAATTTAAATATATAGGTAGACCTCAAGTGTATTGCAGAAACCTTTTAGCCCCTCAAGCCTTTTCAATTACCTAACTTACTTGTCTCATTTTCCTTAATACATTTGAACAATCTAAATAATCAGTGTTAAAATTAACAATTTGATCTAGCATCAACTGCCATTTAAACTGCCAAAAAAAATCCAAACTTCAAGCACTCTTTGAAGACATATTTCCAAATTTCACCTGTGAAAGGCCTGATCCAAACTTCTACACTGTGTGCTGAATTTTTGAAATGCCAAGGTGACCTGGAACTTGGTCTCAGCCATTTTGTTGGTGAGCTGGTTCTGCGACTAATCAGCACTCTGCGGCTCAAGTGATGAACCCTCTCAAAATAAATTCAATTAGATTTGGCAGCACTCATTCAGGCAAAAGGCTCATGAGAATATTGGCTTACTAAAGCCCTGGGAGGCCTTGTGGTGCAATGGTAGTGTCCCTATAGCTGAACCAGAAATTCTGAGTTCAAGTCCAATGACTGTTGGCCACCAAAGGAGCGTTCATAATGAGGTTCGAAGGGTTGATAATTAGTTCGGGAATCATTCCACCACTTAGCCCACCATTTCCACAAAGGGTTAAAAAAGTGTGGGTGTGCTTTTAAAAAAAATAAAATCCTGAGGTGTAGCTGACTATTAAAAAAAAAGCTGCCCGTAGGATCACTTTGAGTTACAATTTCAGCTGTGGTGAGAAACGATTTCAGCTTTGCATCATGCCAAAATCTCAATGTGAACCAGGACCTAGTTTGGCTTTGAGGTAAAATGAAGTGAAACTCTTTTGAGGGAATTATCTTTTTGGCATGAGACCACGTGAAGAGCATTAAGCCAACTATAGTGTTCAACCTGCTGTTTGTGGCAGGGATAACCATGGAGTTCCCCATACTTCTGACCCCATAACTCACTTGAAAAATTCTATACTAATTTCTAAACGTTAAAATGACTAATGTTTAGTGCCCCGGGTGATGGGTGGGAGGGAGGAGGGGGGGGGGGTGCTCCGGCTTATCGCGCTCCGAGTAAGGGGGCTCTGGGGGGTCGAATCCCTGCTGTGCTCCAGGTGATGGGGCATGGGTGATGGAGCCCTGGGAGAGTGAGAGCCCTGCTGTGCTCCGGGTGATGGGGCTCCAGGGATGAGGGCTCCGCTGTGCTGCGGCTGTTGAGGTTCCGGGGATCAGGGCCTGGCTGTGCTGCGGATGTTGGGGTTCCGGGGATGAGGGCCCGGCTGTGCTGCGGGTGTTGGGGCTCTGGGGATGGGGGCCCGGCTGTGCTGCAGGTGTTGGGGCTCTGGGGATGGGGGCCCCGCTGTGCTCCGAGTGATGGGGTTCCGGGGACGAGGGCCCCGCTGTGCTCCAGGTGATGGGGTTCCGGGGATGAAGGCCCGGCTGTGCTCCAGGTGATGGGGTTCCAGGGACGAGGGCCCAGCTTTGCTCCGGGTGTTGGGGTTCCAGGGATGAGGGCCCCGCTGTGCTCCAGGTGATGGGGTTCCGGGGATGAGGGCCTGGCTGTGCTGCGGGTGTTGGGGTTCCGGGGATGAGGGCCTGGCTGTGCTCCGGGTGATGGGGTTCCAGAGATAAGGACCCCGCTGTGCTCCGGGTGTTGGGGGTCCGGGGATGAGGTCCCCGCTGTGTTCCGGGGATGAGGGCCCGGCTATGCTCCGGGTGTTGGGGATGAGGGCCCCGCTGTGCTCCGGGTGTTGGGGTTCCGGGGATGAGGTCCCCGCTGTGTTCCGGGGATGAGGGCCCGGCTATGCTCCGGGTGTTGGGGATGAGGGCCCCGCTGTGCTCCGGGTGTTGCGGTTCCGGGGATGAGGGCCCCGCTGTGCTTCGCCATGCGCACTGGGCCCCGTTGCTATGGTGATGAGTGATGGCGGTTGACTCACGCTCAGAGCTCGCACCTCCGGTCTCTCCATCAAAGCCGACAGCTTGGCGAAAAACCGCGGCACCGGCACCTTGCGTGGACTAGACTCTATCGCTGAACGACTAGATTTAGTATCGCTGGACGACATTTCTCACCCCATCCCCGCTATATTATTATTTAATAAAGGGAGCGCAGTGAGTCGCTGCCGCTTGGGGTCTGTTCGAGTGGCCGGAAAGTTATCGAGTGCAGGGCTCGAGCTACTGTCACTGCCACAGTAACCGTCACCCAGCTTAAAAACCACAGCAGTGTTTCTAATGTCAAGTTTCAGCCTAAGGTGGGTTTGAATTTAAGCCATATTCCTTCTCAGGTTCCAGCAGCGACCAATTTTTCTTTAAAAATGTTCAAATACTTTCATTTTGGAAGGTTTTGCAATTATGTGCCAGGACTTTCCATTTTTAAAAATCTCCCCTTTCCTATGTATTAAGCTTGTAAAAAGCAATTAACACTTCATACAATGAGGCTTTCCTTACTTGCTATTAGTTCAACACAAATTCTGGCCTCCATCTTACGAAACCCGTATAGATACCTATAAGAAGGTGCAAAGGGATATTCACACGGATTGCACCATAACTAAAAAGTTAGATCTATCAGAGAACACTGATCAGCCTGGAGCTCCTTTCTCTAGAAAAGAGAAAGCTGAGGGATGTTTAAAGCTCTTTAAAATGATGAAGGGGTTTAATTAGGGAGACCGAGATAAACTATTTCGATTTGTGAGGAAATCACAGAATCCCTACAGTGCAGAAGGAAGCCATTCGGCCCATCGAGTCTGCACCACAATCAATCCCATCCAGGCCCTATCCCTGTAATCCCACATATTTATCCCACTAACCCCTCTAACCTACGCATCCCAGAACACTAAGGGGAAATTTAACATGGCCAATCAGCCTAACCCGCACATCTTTGGACTGTGGGAGGAAATTGGAGCACCCGGAGGAAACCCACGCAGACAAGAGAATGTGAAAACTCCACACAGCCAGTGACCCAAGCCAGGAATTGAACCCAGGTCCCTGGAGCTGTGAGGCAACAGTGCTAAGCACTGTGCCACCCAAAACCAAGTGTCACAAGTGTAAGATAATCATTAAATCCAATAAGGAAGTGCAGTAACCTGCAAGGTCATGGACCAGGTACGAGATGGGCTTAGAATGGGTGGCTAGATTTTTCAGCAGGCATAGACACAACTTTTCTATGGTTCTGATTTAAAAACAACGTATTTACGAGACAATGGTTAGAATATGGAAATTAGTACCACCAATAATAACTTTTATTTTTACAGTGCCTTTCACAAAATGGATACAGCACAGAATGAGGCTATTCAGCCCATGACACCAATGCTAGCTTTCTGTAAGAACAGTTCAGTTAGTCCCATTCTCTTGCCCTTTCCCATACCAATGCATTAATTCCCCCCCACCCGGTTCTTATCCAATTTATTTTGACAGCTACAATTGAATCTGCCTCCACCACCCTTTCAGACATTGCATTGCAGATCCTAACCACTCATTGCATAAAAACATTTGTCTTTTCAGGTCACCTTTGATTCATTTGCCAATTATTTTAAATCAATATCTTCTGGTTCTTAAACCTTCCTCCAATGGAAACAGTTTACTTCTACTTTCTCTGTCCAGCCCCTTATGATTTTGAACTCCTCTTTTAAACCCCCTCCTATTGTTTCACACTTCTTTGTGTTATTTCCATTCTTTCCACCAGCCAGTCTATGTCCTCTTGAAGTATATCACTATTCTCCTCACATTTTATTATACTTCCAAGTTTTGTGTTTCTTCATCTTCACTTTCTTTTTACCCTTCCTCCTGGGGTGGTTCCAGTCCTTTGATATTTGAAATGTGAAAGAGATAAGGATTGATAATGTCCCAAGATGCATTATAAAACAAAATATGACACCGAACACATAGGACATATTAGGTTAGATGACCAGATGATCAGAATTTATATAATTAAAATAATATTTAATGGGATAAAGAATTGTTGCTTTAGACTGTGTCCTATTATTAGCATTAACAGACCCAGCAGAGTTGACTGCACAGTAGTATGCAGTTTGGAGGGAGTTGCCCTGGGAGTTTTCATCATAGATTTTGGATACATGAAGACTCAGAGTATCAGGTCAAACATAGGCAAGGAAACCTCCTGCTGACTATCACATATTCTAGATTTAGAATTCTAGATTTAGTCTTGGGAAATGAGGATGGGCAAATGAATGAAGTAGCAATGAGGAATTATTTTGGAGATAGTGCCCAAAATATAGTTAGATTTAGCATTGTTATGGAAAAGGACAAAGATAGAACAGGAATAAAAGTTCTAAACTGGGGAAAGACAAATTTTATAAAACCAAGAGATGAGCTGGCAAGAGTGGACTGCATACAACTATTGGAAGGAAAAACTGTGCCAAAGCAGTGGGAGACATTCAAAGGTGAAATTCCATAGGCACAGTGTAGACATGTGCCCACAAAGAAGAAGAGTGGTACTGCCAAATCTAGATCCACCTGGTGATTCAGAAGCATACAGGCCAAGAGAAAGCAGAAACAGAAAGCTAATGACAGTCACAAAAGAATTAATACTGTGGAAAGCATTAGTAGAATATAGAAAGTACAGGGGTGAAGTAAAAATGGAAAATAGGAACGCAAATCGAGGATATAAAAAAAATTGACCGGTAAAATCAAAGAAATTCCTAAGATATTTTACCAAAACATTAAGAGCAAGAGAATAACTAAGGAAAAAATAGGCCTATCAGAAATATAGATGGTAACTTGTGGGTTGGCTCAGAAGACGTGGGCAGGTTTCTCAATAAATACTTTGTCTCTATCTTCACTGAGAGGGATGTTCAGACATTCCAGTTAAAGAGGAGGAGTGTGAAATATAAGATACAATAAGCATAGTGAGAAAGGAAGTACTGGAAGGACTGGCATCCTTGAAGCTGGATAAATCACAATGACAAGATGGATGTATCCCAGGCCATTCAAGGAAGCCAGGAAGGAAATAGCAGATGCTATGAGGATCATTTTCCAATCCTCATTTGGTGCAGGTGAGGTACCAAAGGATTGGAGGCCTGGGAACATACCTTTAGTTAAAAAGGGTGCAAGGGATAGGCCAGAAAACTACATGCTGGATAATGAGATTAAAATGAGTGGCTAGTTTCTTTTTTCTAGCTGGCACAGACATGATGGGCTGAATGGCCTTTTACTGCATCATAACATTTCTATGGGTTTAGCTGATGAATCAGTACTCCTCAATGTCAAACTCCACTTGGAGGAAGCACTGAGGGTGGTGGCAAAGGCATACAATGTACTTGGGTGGGGACTTCAATGTCCATTGCCCAAGAGTGTCTTGGAGCACCACTACAGACTGAGATAGCCAAGTCCGAGAGGACATAGCTGCTGAATTATGTCTGCGGCAGGTGATGAGGGAACCAAAAAGAGGAGAAAAACATATTTGACCTCATCCTCACCAACCTGCATCCGTCTATGACAGTATTGGTAGGAGTCACCACTGCACAGTACTTGTGGAGACAAAAATCCCATCTTTAATTTGAGTATATCCTCCAATGTGTTGCATAACACTACCACCATGCTAAGTGGTGTAAATTTTGAACAGATCCAGCAACTCAAGACTGGTCAACCATGAGGCGCTGTGGGCCATCAGCAGCAGCAGAATTGTACTCAACTAAAATCCGTAATCTCATGGCCTGGCATATCAAAAGAGTCTTAACCAGGGTTCAAGGTAAGCACATTACTTTTAGAGTGAAAGGCAAGGCTGGAAGAAGTAGGGAACCCTGGATGACTCGGGATGTTGAGGTCCTGGTCAAGAAGAAGAAGAAGGCATATGACATGCATAGACAGCTGGGATCAAATGGATCCCTTGAAGAGTATAGAGGTTGTAGGAATAGGGTTAAGAGAGAAAACAGGAGGGCAAAAAGGGGACACGCGATTGCTTTGGCTGATAAGGCAAAAGAGAATCCAGAGAACTTCTACAAATACATAAAGTGCAAAAGAGTAACTAGGAAGAGAGTGGGGCCTCTTAAGGATCAAAAAGGTCATCAATGTGCGGATCCACAAGAGATGCGCGAGATCCTAAATGAATATTTCTCATCAGTATTTACTGTTGAGAAAGTCATGGATGTTAGGGAACTTGGGGAAATATATAGTGATGTCTTGAGGAGTATACATATAACAGAGAAGGAGGTGCTGGAAGTCTTAAAACACATCAAGGTAGATAAATCCCCAGGACCTGATGAAGTGTATCCCAGGACGTTGTGAGAGGCTGGGGAGGAAATTGCAGATCTCCTCGTGGACATACTTGAATCATTGCCAGCCACAGGTGAGGTACCTGAAGATTGGAGGATGGCAGATGTTGTGTCTTTGTTTAAGAAGGGCTGCAGGGAAAAGCCTGGGAACTACAGGCCGGTGAGCCTAACATCTGTAGTGGTAAGTTGTTAGAAGGTATTCTGAGAGACAGGATCTACAGGCATTTAGAGAGACAAGGCTGATTAGGGACAGTCAGCATAGCTTTGTCTTACATAACTTGTCTTACAAGTTTCATTGAGTTTTTTGAAGAGGTAACCAAGAAAGTAGACGAGGGCAGTGCAGTTGATGTTGTCTACATGGACTTTAGCAAGGCCTTTGACGAGGTACCGCATGGTAGGTTGTTGCATAAGGTTAAATCTCACGGGATCTAGGGCGAAGTAGCCAAATGGATATAAAATTGGCTTGATGATAGAAGACTGAGGGTGGTTGCAGAGGGTTGTTTTTCAAACTGGAGGCCTGTGGCCAGTGGTGTGCCTTGGATTGGTGCTGGGTCCACTGTTATTTGTCATTTATATTAATGATTTGGATGAGAATTTAGGAGGCATGATTAGTAAGTTTGCAAATGACAGCAAGATTAGTGGCATAGTGCACAGTGGGACAGTGACGAAGGTTATCTAGGATTGCAACGGGATCTTGATCAATTGGGCCAGTGGGCTGATGAATGACAATTGGAGTTTAATTTAGATTAAACTCGACACAGTGGTTAGCACTCCTGCCTCACAGCGCCAGGGACCCGGGTTCGATTCCCGGCTTGGGTCACTATCTGTGTGGAGTTTGCACATTTCCCCGTGTCTGCATGGGTTTCCTCCGGGTGCTCCGGTTTCCTTCCACAGTCCAAAGAAGTGCAGGTTAGGTGGATTGGCAACGCTAAATTGCCTCTTAGTGTCAGGGGGACTGGCTAAAGTAAATACATGGTGTTATGGGGATAGGGCCTGGGTGGGATTGTGATCAGTGCAGACTTGATGGGCCGAATAGCCTCCTTCTGCACTGTAAGATTCTGATTCTAGATAAATGCAAGATGATGCATTTTGGTAGATCGAACCAGGGCAGGACTTACTCAGTTAATGGTAGGGTGTTGGGGAGAGTTATAGAACAAATAAATCTAGGGGTACAGGGTCATAGCTACTTGAAAGTGGAGTCACAGGTGGACAGAGTGGTGAAGAAGGCATTCGGCATGCTTGGTTTCATTGGTCAGAACATTGAATATTGGAGTTGGGACGTCTTGTTGAAGTTGCACAAGACATCGGTAAGGCCACACTTGGAATACTGGGTACAGCTCTGGTCACCCTATTATAGAAAGGATATTATCAAACTAGAAAGAATGCAGAAAAGATTTACAAGGATGCTACCGGGACTTGATAGTTTGAGTTATAAGGAGGGGCAGGATAGACTGGGACTTTTTTCCCTGGTCTGTAGGAGACTTACGGGTGATCTTATAGAGGTCTATAAAATAATGAGGGGCATAGATCTCAAAGGTAGAGGAGACTAAAACTAGAGGGCATAGGTTTAAGGTGAGAGGGGAAAGATACAAAAGGATCCAGAGGGGCAGTTTTTTCACAGAGGGTGGTGAGTGTCTGGAACAGGCTACCAGGGGTAGTAGTAGAGGCGGGTACAATTTTGTTTTTTAAAAAGCATTTAGACAGTTACATGGGTAAGATGGGTGTAGAGGGATATGGGCCAAACGGGGGCAATTGGGACTAGCTTAGGGGTTTTAAAAAAAGGGGCGGCAAGAATAAGTTGGGCCGAAGGATCTGTTTCTATGCTGTAAACCTCTATGACTCTATATCCCCCATTCTGCCATTACTACCAAGCCAGGGGATCAACCCAGGTTCAATGAAGAGTGCAGGAGAGCATGCCAAGAGCAGCACCAGGCATACTTAAAAATGTTAACCTGGTGAAGTGACAACACAGGACTTTGCATGCCAAACAGCATAATGATTGACTAAGCCAAGTAATACCAGAGGATGAGATCTAAGTTCTGCAGTCATACCACATCCAGTGGTGAATGGTGGTGGACAATTAAACAACTCACTGGAGGAGAAGGTTCCACACATATCCCCATCCTTAATGATGGGAGAGCCCAGTACATCAGTGCAAAAGATAAAGATGAAACATTTGCAACAATATTCAGCCAGAATTGCTTCGTGGATGATCCATCTTAGCTTCCTCCGGAAGCCCCGAGCATCACAGATGCCAGTCTTCAGCCAATTCGATTCACTCCATGTGATATCAAGAAATTTGTGAAGCTACTGGATAGGTGTGGCCCTGACAATGTTGTGGCGATAGTACTGAAGACTTGCACTCCAGAACTTGATGTGCCCCATGCCAAGCTGTTCCAGTACAGCTATAAAACTGACATCTACCCAGCAATGTGGAAAATTGCCGAGGTATCTCGTACACAAAAAGCAGGATTAATCCAACCCAGCCAAATACCAACCCATCAGTCTACTATCGGTAAAATGATGGAAGTGGTCATCAACAATACTACCGAGTGGCATATTTTTCGCAGTAACCTGCTCACTGATGCTCAATTTGGATTCCACCAGGGTCACTCAGTTCCTAACCTCATTACAACTTTGGTTCAAACATGGACAAAAGAGCTGAACTCCAGAGGTGAAGTGAGAGTGACTGCCCTTCAGGTCAAGGCAGTATTTAACTGAGTGTGGCATCAAGGAACACCTAGCAAAACTGGACTCAGTAGGAATCGGGGGGGAAATGCACGACTGGTTGAAGTCATACCTAGTGTTATGAATGAATCCTGCTGATTTTCAATGCAAAGGCTGGTCAGAACATTGAATATTGGAGTTGGGACGTCTCCCAGAAGGGAACTTGGAATGCTGGTTTTTAAATATTTATTTTTGTGATGGAAAAAATGAGAGAAAAGAGATAAAATCCAGTGAGTAAATGGATCAGTCTTGTTGTAAATCATTCAAATAACATAATGCTTATTAAACTCTAAAACACACAAGAAAGGCAATGGTAAAGAACAACATTTACAATTAACTACAATAATGGTTACCTAGACAATATATTTAAACTACGCCCCCATCTAAATCTATTAACTTTCCTAAACTCTATTAATCCACCTCCCCCAAAACAACATCCCATAGATTTGCAATACTAGGAGCCAAATCCAGCAAAATAGTTACCACACAGGACCTGGCGCTTTATTTTGGGAACGCTTCTAGTTTTAGAGTAGAACTTATGGGGTTTCACACAAACGTCTTTTGACTTCTTTTCTGCATAACACCTTGATCCATAGAAACTAGAAGCAGGAGAAGGCCATTTGGCCCTTCGAGCCCACTCCACCATTCATTTTGATCATGGCTGATCATCAAATTCAATATCCTTATCCCCCCTTCCCCCATATCTCTTGATCCTTTTAGCCCCAAGAACTATATTAATTTCTTCTTGAAATCAGGCAACGTTTTGGCCTCAACTATATTCTATGGTAGTGAATTCCATACATTCACCACCCTCTTCGGAAAGAGCTCAGTCATCTCAGTTCCAGACCATCACTTCATGAGTTCCTCAGGATAGTGTCCTAGGCCCAAACATCTTCAGCTGTTTTATCAATGACCTTCCTTCCATCATAAGGTCAAAGTGGGGACGTTCGCTGATGATTGCACCATTCGTGACTCCTCAGATACTGAAGCAGCCCGTGTCCAAATGCAACAAAATCTGGATGATATCCAGCCTTGGGCTGACAAGTAGCAAGTAACATTCGTGCCACACAAGTGGCAGGTAATGACCATCTCCAACAAGAGAGAATCTAAGCATCACCCCTTGACGTTCAATATTATGACCACACTGAATCCCCAACTATTGATATCCTAGGGGTTACTACTGACCAGAAACTGAACCCGGCTAGCAGTATAAATACTATGGCTATAAGAGCAGGTCAGAGGCTAGAAACTTCCATCGAGTAATTGTGGGTGTATCCACACCATGTGGACTGCAGAGATCCTGTTATAGTGGCCACAAAGGACACATGGCATCATCAATAGATCTCGCTGTGGGCTTTGTGGAGTATGAGTTTCCCTGTTGAGTGAGTCTCCACCCGGATACAACATTCGGCCTCGTTACTTACAGCTTATGAAAACCTTAGAGCACCACTCTGGAATCCGAATAGCCAACTCCTACATGTTGAGCTACTCTCCGCTTCCCATAAGTCCAGCTTATCTGCCAGCGCTGGAGGAGGTCGTGATGACTTTAAATTTTTCAGAGACCTTACCAGTGTCCGCAAATCAAATTAGAGCTCGATGCAAAAATATCCAACGCGATCCAAAAAAGTACATGATCCTGAATGGTGGATTCTGAGGACAACCCTGAGAAGAGTTAAAACCTTATTTGACTAAGAAGGACGGCATCTCTGACTCACGGAACCACATAATGTTCACCTTGAAATTTCAAAAATGAAAAAGCTGGCTAGAAGCTATGTCTGGTGGCCTGGCCTTGACTTGGATGTCATGGGTTTGGTAAGAAAGTGTGACCTATGCCGGGAGAATCAAAAACTCCCTCCCTCAGCCTTTTTACACCCATGAGAATGGCCTGGCAGGCCATGGGTGCAAATGCACATGGAATTTGCCAGGCCACTTATGGGTTCCATTGATCCTGGTAGATGCACACTCAAAATGGTTAGAGATACACTGTATTAGCTCCACTAACTCCTACAATCGAGAGGTTACAACTGAGTTTCTGTAGGCACAGGATACCAGAAGTCCTGGTGTCTGACAATGGCACCATCTTTATAAATAGTGAGTTCCAATACTTCATGCTATCCAATGGTATCAGACATGTCAAAACAGCACCTTACCACCCATCATCAAATGGGCTTGCGGAGTGAGCAGTGCAAATATTTAAAACTTGACATGAAGAAACCACCTCTGGCATCCTTAGAGACCAAATTGGCACGTTTTTATTTGATTATAGAACCACCACACACACAACAACAGTAATCACTCCAGCAGAACTGTAAATGGGATGTCAGCTTCGTATTTAACTAAGCTTACTATTCCCAAACCTGGTAGGGAGGGTGGAGTCCAGACAGGAGGACCAGAAAATAAATTATAACTCTGCAAGAACAGAGAGGACATTTGGTATAAGTGATCAGGTGTACATGAGGAACTTCAGGTATCATCCCAGCTGGGTCCCTGGGATCATAATGGAGAAAATGGGGCCAGTGTCCTACAGGGTGAATGTCCAGGTTAAGGTCATGAGGAAATAGCTGGACCACCCCAGGAGCAAGGAGACTGTCCCAGAGCAGGTTTCATTACCAGCCGTGGAGGCAGCCGCTGCCAGTACAGGCAACAACTCGAAGTTGACCCAGCGCTCATCCCTCTGGACAATGAGAAAATGGACTCAGGGATGGAAGCTGAGGAGGCAGGTGCCCCAAGTGAAACAAACCCCAAAGAGGAATCTTCGTCCGTAACACTTTGGTGCTCCCTCAGAAAATCCCCAATTCAGTTCATGCCAACAGATCTGGTGCCACCCCCAGCTGACCTTAGACCGGTTGCCAAGCAATAGAAAGAACTCTTTCGCAACAGGGATACTGAGGGACAAATGAACCTGAGATGGGAGGGATGTTATAGTGGCCATGAAGGACACAGGCATCATCAATAGATCTCCCTATGAGCTTCATGGAGTACGAGTTTCCCCATTGAGTGAGCGGGAGCTCACTAATGAGAGACAAGTAGCAGGAGCTTAAAACTTGCACTCTCAACCCGGACTTGTTTATTGTAGGTCTGAAGCTCAGGACTTGTGTTGGTGTATGCCGCACATGTGACCATTTCTTTGTGTTAAATAAAGTAGTGCAATACCAGAAGACTGGCCTTGGCAAGATCATTACAGGGAGAAGAAAACAGCTCATCTCCGCCTTCTCAGAGGCAAATATGAATGGGCAATAAATGCTGGCATAGCTAGTGATGCCCACATTCTATGAATGAATATAAGAAAAACATATTGTGAATCAAGATTTGAGATCGATAGATTTTTGTTAGGCATATTGAGCCTAATGGAGCAGTCATGGGACATGCATTCACATTTTCATCTCACTTCCTGGGCATCTGTTGACAAAACATTTTTTTTTGTAGAGTTCAGAGGAACATCTGCTTCATGTTGGAAAAGCCAGCCTCCTGTAAAATTGGATGGCCTAATCTTGCTGAAGCCTTCCTGTAATGTCATACTGGATGAACTCAACTCTGAATGAACTCCCCAACTCAGCAGAAAAAATGTCAGTAACAGAAGGAGCACACATTGAAAGTAGCAGGGAAGGGTGAGGGAAAGATTGATTAAAGCTTATGGGATCCTGGACTTTATAAATGGGGCATAGAGTACAAAAGCAAGGAAGTTATAATAAATCTTTATGAAACACTGTTCAGTCTCACTGGAGTATTGTGTCCAGTTCTGGACACCACACTTTAGGAAGCATGTGAAAGCATTAGGAGGATGCAGAAAAGATTCACAAGAATGGTTTTAGGAATAATGAACTTCAATTACATAGATTGGAGAAGCTGAGCTGTTCGGTGGGTGGCTGGGCGAAGTGGTGGCAAAGTGGTTGGCACTGCTGCCTCACAGCGCCAGGGATCCGGGTTCAATTCCAGCCTCAGTCACTGTCTGTGGAGTTTGCACATTCTCCACATTTCTGCGTGGGTTTCCTCCGGATGCTCCGGTTTCCTCCCGCAGTCCAAAGAGGTGCGGGTTAGGTTAATTGGCTATGCTAAATTGACTCTAGTATCAGAGGGATTAGCAGGGTAAATATTGGGGTTATGGGAATAGGGCCTGGGTGGGATTGTGGTTGGTGCAGACTCGATGGGCTGAATGCCCTCCTTCTGCACTATAGGGATTCTATGAATAATGAACTCCAATTATATAGATTGGAGAAGCTGGGGTTGTTCTCCTTGGAGAAGAGAAGGTTGAGAAGATTTGATAGAGGTGTTTAAAATCATGAAGGATTTAGACAGAGTAGATGGGTACAGACCATTCGCATTGGTGAAAGAATTGAGAACCAGAGCACACTGATTTAAGGTGATTTGCAAAAGCAACAGTGACATGAGGAAACAAATGGTTCAGATCTGTAATGCACAGCCTGAGAGTGTGGTGGAGCTATATTCAGTTGGGGCTTTCAAAGAGATTTGGATCATTATCTGAAGCGGAAACTTTTGCAGGGTTACGAGAAAAAGACAGTGGAGCGGCACTGGGTGCATTGCCTCACAAAGAGCTAGCATAGACGCAATAGATTGAATTGCCTCCTTCTGTAAGTCCATGGGTCCAGAGAGCCCCTGGCTGATGTTACACGGGTCCACCAAAGTGCCATAAAAGCCAAGAACAATGATGACATTCATGATCATAGACAAAGTTGAGTGGGCAACTGAGTGTGACTGCAGTTGGTGGCAGACTCCCTTATTGCCTTTTTTGGTTAAACGCGTCCTCCTAATACATACCAAGTCATCAGGGTAGATAATATTTTGATAGGCACATCTAATTCAATTTTTCCCTCCTTTTTTTATTGCTCCTCCATGATAATGACATATAAAGGTATGCCCATTAGGAATCCCATATTTATGGTGAGAAAGCTCTCCATGTATATAAATAGAAAAAAATTCTCAGTGCGCTCTCAGTCCCAGAGGATCCAGGTCAAGGCTGTAATAAAAAAATCACCTGCAAAATCACACATTGTAGAAATTGCGAGAAAAGATTTCAGATTAGAATACTTCTCACTTCTGTGTAACTCAGCTGATGCTGGCAACAGCTGTGTTTTGTTTCTTGCTCTAACTTACCCTTATTTCATTGTGGCAGTAACTGCTGAAAGTTCAGCATACTAGTTCTATTGGCACCGTTTAAAGTTTTGTTTAAAATAGCTCCAAGGTATTCAATGGGTGAATAATAGAAGCCAAAAAAGCCTTTGGAAATTTGGCTGGCTTATTTTTGGACAGTAAATTGGTGGAAATAGCTTCTGCCCCAGTTTGTTGGCCATAAAAACAAATAGCCTCGACTTTATGTTGAGAACAATAATTACATTTAGGATTTTCTTTTTCTGTACAAGAAAATGTGAAAAAAGCCCCAAACTCTCAACACAAACTGGCTTTAATGATCCTCATCCACTCTTCAAATGAATTCCTGAAAACCATTTATTTATTTTAATAGACAAAATATATAAGAAATATTTAGCACCAGCATTTATTTACAATTTTATACATTGGATTGATTTTTTTTCAATTTAGGCAGGAACAGGTGTGACCAGAAAGAAGTTTGCCTATCATTTTGTTCAGTTGATTCAGAAAGTTGATTGTTTAATTAATTGACTTAGCTGGTTCATTGCATGGGCATATGAAACTAGGTAAGAAGTCTCACAACACCAGGTTAAGGTCCAACAGGTTTATTTGGTAGCACAAGCCACTAGCTTTCGGAGTGCTGCTCCTTCATCAGGTGAGTGGGATTTTAGTTCACAAACAGGGCATATAAAGACACAAACTCAATTTACAAAATAATGGTTGGAATGCGAGTCTTTACAGGTAATCAAGTCTTAAAGGTACAGACAATGTGAGTGGAGAGAGGGTTAAGCACAGGTTAAAAAGATGTGTATTGTCTCCAGCCAGGACAGTTAGTGAGATTTTGCAAGCCCAGGCAAGTCGTGGGGGTTACAGATAGTGTGACATGAACCCAAGATCCCGGTTGAGGCCGTCCTCGTGTGCAGAACTTGGCTATCAGTCTCTGCTCAGCGACTCTGTGTTGTCGTGTGTCGTGGAGGCCACCTTGGAGAACGCTTACCCAAAGATCAGAGGCCGAATGCCCGTGACCGCTGAAGTGTTCCTCAACAGGAAGAGAACACTCTTGCCTGGTGATTGTCGAGCGGTGTTCATTCATCCGTTGTCGTAGCGTCTGCATGGTCTCCCCAATGTACCATGCCTCGGGACATCCTTTCCTGCAGCGTATCAGGTAGACAACGTTGGCCGAGTTGCAAGTGTGTGTACCGTGTACCTGGTGGATGGTGTTCTCACGTGAGATGAAGGCATTCATGTCGATGATCTGGCATGTCTTGCAGAGGTTGCTGTGGCAGGGTTGTGTGGTGTTGTGGTCACTGTTCTCCTGAAGGCTGGGTAGTTTGCTGCGGACAATGGTCTGTTTGAGGTTGCGCGGTTGTTTGAAGGCAAGAAGTGGGGGTGTGGGTATGGCCTTGGTGAGATGTTCGTCTTCATCAATGACATGTTGAAGGCTCTGGAGAAGATGTCATAGCTTCTCCTCTCCGGGAAGTACTGGACGACGAAGGGTACTCTGTCTGCCATGTCCCGTGTTTGTCTTTTGAGGAGGTCGGGATGGTTTTTCGCTCTGGCGCGTCGGAATTGTTGATCGATGAGTCGAGCGCCATGTCCTGCTGTTATAAGGGCATCTTTCAGCGTCCGGAGGTGTCTGTTGTGATCCTCCTCATCTGAGCAGATCCTGTGTATACGGAGGGCTTGTCCGTAGGGGATGGCTTCTTTAACATGTTTAGGGTGGAAGCTGGAGAAGTGGAGCATCGTGAGGTTATCTTTGGGCTTGCGGTACAGTGAAGTGCTGAGGTGACCATCCTTGATGGAGATGCGTGTGTCCAAGAATGCAATTGATTCCGGAGAGTAGTCCATGGTGAGTCTGCATGGCGAGTCTGCATGGGCGTATGAAACTAGGTGTTCTCACGTGAGATGATGGCATCCGTGTCGATGGTCCGACATGTCTTGCAGAGGTTGCTGTGGCAGGGTTGTGTGGTGTTGTGGTCACTGTTCTCCTGAAGGCTGGGTAGTTGATGACATCAACAAGTTCCATCCCACCATCAGACTCACCATGGACTACTCTCCGGAATCAATTGCATTCTTGGACACACGCATCTCCATCAAGGACGGTCACCTCAACACTTCACTGTACCGCAAGCCCACGGATAACCTCACGATGCTCCACTTCTCCAGCTTCCACCCTAAACATGTTAAAGAAGCCATCCCCTATGGACAAGCCCTCCGTATACACAGGATCTGCTCAGATGAGGGGGATTGCAACAGACACCTCCAGACGCTGAAAGATGCCCTCATAACAACAGGATATGGCGCTTGACTCATTGAACAACAGTTCTAACGCGCCAGAGCGAAAAACTGCACCGACCTCCTCAGAAGACAAACATGGAAACGGCAGACAGGGTACCCTTCGTCGTCCAGTACTTCCCCGGAGAGGAGAAGCTACGACATCTTCTCCGGAGCCTTCAACATGTCATTGATGAAGACGAACATCTCGCCAAGGCCATACCCACAACCCCACTTCTTGCCTTCAAACAACCGCACAACCTCAAACAGACCATTGTCCGCAGCAAACTACCCAGCCTTCAGGAGAACAGTGACCATGACACCTCATAACCCTGCCACAGCAACCTCTGCAAGACATGCCGGATCATCGACATGGATACCATCATCTAATGTGAGAACACCATCCACCAGGTACACGGTACATACACTTGCAACTCGGCCAATGTTGTCTACCTGATACGCTGCAGGAAAGAATGTCCCGAGGCATGGAGACCATGCAGACGCTACGACAACGGATGAATGAACACCTCTCGACAATCACCAGGAAAGAGTGTTCTCTTCCTGTTGGGGAACACTTCAGTGGTCACGGGCATTCGGCCTCTGATCTTGGGTAAGCATTCTCCAAGGCGGCCTTCACGACACACGACAACGCAGAGTCGCTGAGCAGCGACTGATAGCCAAGTTCCGCACACATGAGGACGGCTTCAACCGGGATCTTGGGTTCATGTCACACTATCTGTAACCCCCACGACTTTCCTGGGCTTGCAAAATCTCACTAACTGTCCTGGCTGGAGACAATACACATCTCTTTAACCTGTGCATAACCCTCTCTCCACTCACATGGTCTGTACTTTTGATACATTGAGTCATCTTACTGCCTGCCTAACTGATAAAAACTACTTTATTGCGACATCATAACTTAAACTTGTATACAAACATACAAATTAGAAGCAGGACTCGGCCACTCGGCCCCTTGATCCTGTTCCATCATTCACTAAGACCATGGCTGATCTCATTTTAACCTCACATTCCTTCCTACCCCAATAACCTTTCTCTCCTTTGCTTTTATCAAGAATCTATCTACTCCTACCTTAAAGACATTCAAAGAGTCTGCCTCAACAACCTTTGAGGAAAATAACCCCAAAGTCGCACAACTGTGAGACACAAAATATTCCTCATCGCATTCTTAAGTTGACGACCCCTTATTTTTAAATAGTGGCCCCTAGTTCTAGATTCTCCCACAAGAGGAAACATCCTCTCCACACCAACCCTGTCAAGTCCCTTCAGGGTCTTATATGTTTCAATCAAGTTGCCTCTTACTCTTCAAAACTCCAGTGGATACAAGCCTAGCCTGTCCAGCCTTTCTTCATAAGATAACTGATGCGCGATTAAATCACTCGGGAGGCTGGATCGTACCCGGGAAATAAAGGCTTTTATTAGTAACAAGAATGGAGCATACTGCATAACAATACAATTCCAGACTAAAGGGTCACTCGGCAGTGCAGTGACCTTTATACTCCTACAGGTAGGCGGAGCCAACCGGAGTGTACCACAGAACAATACCAACAGGTAGAACACCCCAACCCTAACCCCAACAGTAACAACAGTAACATATGTACAAGTACCCATAGTGCTAACCATCTATGTTCAGTACCCATAGTGGTAACCATCTATGGTTCACCACAATAACCCACCCATTCTAGGTATTAATCTAGTAACCTTCTCTGAGCTGCCACCAGTGCATTTACATCTTTCCTAAAATAAGGAGACCAGTACTGTGCATAGTACTCCAGATGTGGTTTCACCAATGTCCTATATAATTGAAACATAACCTCCCTAATCTTGTATTCAATTTCCCTTGCAATAGATGATAACTTTCTATTTGCTTTGTTAATTACATGCTGCACCTGCATACTAACCTTTTTGTGATTCATGTGCTAGGACATCTAGATTCCTCTGTATCTCAGAGCTCTGCAATCTTTTACCAGTTAGATAATATGTATTTTTATTGTTACTGCCAAAATGGACAACCTCACATTCTCCCACATTGTGCTCCATTTGTCAGATCTTTGCCCACTCACTTAA
The DNA here is from genome assembly GCF_964213995.1 of Mustelus asterias. Lineage (NCBI taxonomy): Eukaryota > Metazoa > Chordata > Chondrichthyes > Carcharhiniformes > Triakidae > Mustelus > Mustelus asterias. The sequence continues at coordinate 48,952,103 of NC_135804.1, read as the reverse complement.
CCTATCTTTATCCTTTTGTAGCCTCCTTATGTCCCCTTCACAACTTATTTCCTACCTATCTTTACGTCATCAGGATGGTGCCATTAATATGGAAAAATTTCCCAAGGTGCTTCATAGAGACATGAGGAAAAGGTGCTCTGAATCAATGAGGGAAGAGTTTGGTTAAAGAGATTCATTTTAAGTAGATTCTTGAAGAAGCAGCGTGGGAATACAAGTGGATTTAGGGAGAGAATTTCAGAGAGTGGTACATGAATGACTCAAGGCATGGCTGCCAAAGGTGGGGCAAAGTAGGGAAGTGGATAAGAAGCTGAAATTAGAGTAACACGTGTTTGAAATGGTTGAAGTGGCGAGAACTGTTAGGCTGGAAGAGTTTAGATAGATCAATAGAATTGATTAGTGAGATTCATTGCTAATAACTGCTGACACAACAAATAACATGTAACAAAAGGCCAGAAGTGGGCACTAGCAGATGGACTGCAAAAGGAAGTGAATGCAGATATTGCTGGGAAAATAGGTTCTGTAGTTCAGAATAAGTATGAAATAAATAAACACCAGAAAGAGAGACAACAAAAAAAATCATATGACAGTTATCACATATTATATTTTTCTCATATTCCATAATTTGAATATTTCTATCACTTTAAATGGCATGCTGGCCGGAATTCTCCGACCTCTCCTATAGCTGGGATTCTCCAGTCCCGCTGCTGTGAATGGAGATTTGATTGAGTGCCAAATTCTCTGTTCTCACTGGTAGCGGGCATGCAAGACTGGAGAATTCCAGCTGCTGTTCCTAATAGTATAGTAAAGCAAATAAATTACCTTTTGTTATTCAGTTGTTTAAACAAACTTGAAAGTAATTTAAATCTGAAACTTTTATATTTGATAGAGTTGGAATACTAATGTGCTAGCAAGATCTTCACAACACATTTGGACAGTAAGGTCTTTTTCAATTGTTTGATAAACTCAATTGCTATTGTGTATCTGTTGTTTGATAATATTGTTTGCTTTGTGTTCATAACTTGCCCAAGAACAGCTTGGAATATAATAGTATCTGTTACAAGATATGACATATGGTTGTTGTGACCCTTTCAACTGTTTTTCATGGCTTCTGCTGAATAGTCTTCTTCGTACATAATAGTAAGAAATTTTAAAAAGCACAATATAAAAAACATGATCATGCAATATGTTGGTGCACCAAATAAGCTCTTCCCTGGAATAGTTAGCATTGTGGTTCACTTGTAATATTCAAATTGGACAACTTCCTCATCTCAAAAATGTCATCAGAGAGATGCTGAGCAGAGAGGGAGAGAAAGGCCGTGAAATTTGATACAGCATGAACATGAGGGAGGGGATCGAATTTTGTGATTAACCTGCACCATTGTTTCCGATGCAGGTTGCCCACAAACTCCTGATTCTTGTGTGCAGCTGGCATTCAGTGTTGAGTGTCTGCGCACCTGAGCTGGGGTGCAAATTTTGAGAAATGAGCTTGTACCTCTTAAAGGAGAAGAATGTTTTGATTGGAAAAAATGCTGGAAGTGAATTGTGTTAGAAATTAGGGGTTCAGGGAGTCAACATCCCCTCTCTCCAAACTCTGAAATGATTCAAAGTGATAACCTTATTGATGACAGTGGTTATATTTTATTCAGCTCCAGGAAACCTGACACATTCTGATGACTGGACAGAAATATTATAGTGCAGCAGCCTTACCATTACACATTGGGTAGGATCCTGATCGCCACATAATCACTCTGGTCGCACCATCAGTTCTGCACATTCACATGAACCCTCTGTTAGCCCTCCATTTGCTCAAAGATTCAAAGCATTCTATGCCCCAAAACATTTTTCATATACATTCTTTCATCAGCTTGGAAACATTTCAATGTTAGAGCTGGCATCTCCACTTTAAGGAGGTTCTTTTTAGTTCCCACACTGCCTTTTCTCACAATTAAACAACTGAATAACAAGGGTAATTTATTTGCTTTATTTCTGATTTCTGCTGAAGATTATTTTCAGTAAAAGCCTAAACCACATTTCTACCCAAGTCACCTCTCAACTGTTTTTACCTAGGATGCATTAAAAATACAATTTAGTATAACAATGAAATTAAAGTGTAAAGTCAGTTGTGATATTTCAATTAGTTTTCATTAATTGGCAAGAAAACTTGAAGTAGAGATTTTCCTGGATTCTTACAGTTTGAACTGGGACAAGAATGGCACAATATGGCAGATAATATGCTTGGTGCATTGGGAACTTGCCAGAAAGCTTGTGATCTGTCAAAGAGCATGGAGCATAACCTCCAATCTTACACAAGTTTTGCACAGAGCATGGAATCCAAGATTTCCAGTGTGGATTTGGTGGCCCACTCCATTACTAAATTTGTGGACCCAACCATGAATGATGTCTGATGTCTGAACTTCCATCAGCACAAGCAGGAGCCACTCAATGCCTGAGTTCTGCAGCTGAATCTCTGAATGAAATCATGGAAACTGCCATGAACACTCAGACTGCTTCCAAAATTACTGTTGATATTAGCCTTCAGAGGAGCTTGACCGGGATCTTGGGTTCATGTCACACTATCTGTAACCCCCACAACTTGCCTGGGCTTGCAAAGTCTCACTGGCTGTCCTGTCTGGAGACAATATACATCTCTTTAACCTGTGCTAATGCTCTCTCCACTCACATTGTCTGTACCTTTAAGACTTGATTAGCTGTAAAGACTCGCATTCCAATCATTATTCATTATTCTGTAAATTGAGTTTGTGTCTTTATATGCCCTATTTGCTGTTTATGAGCAGATCTCCCACTCACCTGACGAAGGAGCAGCACTCCGAAAGCTAGTGGCGTTTGCTACCAAATAAACCTGTTGGACTTTAACCTGGTGTTGTTAGACTCCTTACTGTGATAGTCTGTGACAGAGAAAACGTAACATGTGGAACTTTTGCCGAATGGGGAATTGGGGTTACATTCAAAGGTATCGCAGTTGGATGAGCCAGTCATGTACAGCCTGGCTAGAAAGGGGCTGTATTGCTTACCATATTCTTTCTTCCTGCTCCTCCTCTTCATTTGCATCTCCTCCTACTCACTGTATACCTGGTATCTCCTCCTGATGGCAAGGTTATGCAAGATGCAGCACACCACAATGAATTGTGACATGTGTTCTGGAGAGTATTGCAGCATTCCAGAATGCTCTAAGTAGCAAAAGTATTGCTTAATCAAGCCAAAGGTCTGCATAATGACATTTCATGAAGTAGCATAGCTCTCATATGGATACTGCCCACGTGTTGGAAAAACATCAAAGAGCATAAGTCATGTAGTCAGCAAATGTTACCAAATAGCCAGCTTGTGGTTTCTTATGTTGGGACAAATGCAAATGATACAGCGGACTGGTGAATAATAAAGGCATCATAGCTGCTGGTAGAATACCAGATATTTATCTGCATGCGCACTGAATATTGTCAGTAGGATATTAAAGGAGTTGAATCCTTTGTGGTTGCAACATAGCTCTGAATAACATCTGGTGCACACAAAGTGATGTGTGTTGTGATGGCACCCTGCAGTATGGGGAAAATCCATTATCCTGGGGAAACCATGTGCTCACTCTGCCATCTTCTCTCATTATCCTCTAACTATACATATATTTATGCTGATAGTGAATTTAATAGCGATTGCAATTTAAATGAGTACAGAGGCACATTAATAAAATCTGCTATTTCCAGAGGATTAACCGCAACTGTTCTGGAGATCAAGTGGTGCATTAAATTAATCCCAGATCCTGCATCTGAATAAATGAAATGAGGGATATCTTTGAGTAACAAACCAAAGAGCAGAAGTGGGGGAATTATTGGACAAGGTGCAGAAATCAAATGATCTCATGTGTTTCGAAAGATGCACAAGATTACACTTAGCTTAAACTAAGCCATTTAATCCAACGTTCCCCAAACTATTTTCTAACATGACCCAACTTTAACATTTGAACAGAAACATGACCCCAGACGCCAGTAACAACAAAACATAAGGCAGCATAGTGACATTCAGTGTAGATAATCATTAAAGTTCACATATTATAGATCAACATATTTATTATATAATATGGCAATATAAATATGAAAATCATAGAGTGCCAGAATGGTGAAATTTGGCCACAGTTTATCTTAGAAACAGTGGATCCTGTTGTGAGAAAGGAAACCTTTAGAGGGCAGCATTTGTTTATTCAAGCTGCATAATGTTCCTTTGTTGAAAATGTAATTTATAAAGATCCACTTCTTATGTAGCCTCCTCAACTATTATGTGGAATTTATTTTTGATGCATTCGGGCACACTGAAAAAGCAGGTAATTGCCAGTTTAGTCAAGTTCCAAGTCTTTGACTTCTCATACAATTTACTAACAACATCAGCTTACATTTATATTGTACATTTAATGTGGTAAAATGACCGAGGCACTGCGCAGTAGCGATTTTCAAACAATTTGAGCCACATAAAGAGATATTAAAACAGGCTTGGTCAAAGAAGAAGGTTTTAAGCAGCATCCTGAAGGAGTAGAGAGGCTGAAAAGTTTAAGGGAATTCCAAAGTTAACAGCCTAGCCAGGGGAAACAACTCCTCAATGGCTACAGTATCAAACCCTTCAGAATCGTCTATGTTTCAATGATATCACCTCTCATTCTTTTAACCTCCAGAGACCATAAACTCAATTTATTCAGTCTCTCACCATTGAAAAACACACTCATCCCAGGATCGAATCCAGTAACTCATCACTGCATTGCCTCCAATGCAAGTATATCTTTCCTTAAATATTCTGTGCACAATACTGAAGGCATGCTCTTGCCAAAACTGTACAATTGTAGCAAAACCTCCTTATTTTTGTACTTCAATCCCCTTGCAAGAAAAGTGAGCATGCCAATTGCCTTTCTAATTGCTTGCTGTACTTATACTAACTTTGTGCTCCTTGTATGAATACATGCAAGTCGCTCTGAACATCAACATTTACAAGTTCATTTTAAAACATATTCTGCTTTTCTGTTCTTACTACAAAAATGAATAACCTCACAATTCCCCATTCTCCACCTGCCACCTTGTTGTCCACTCACTTAACCTGTCTCTTTGCAGTCTCTTTGTGTCCTCTAGCTTTGTATCATCAAATTTAAATACATTATTTTGTCTCAATGTCTAAGTCATTAATACAAATTATAAGTGGCGAGTGTCCTAGTACTGATCCTTACGGCACTCCACTAGTCACAGCCTGCCAACTTGAAAATGCCTCATTTATCCCTGCTCTTTGCTTTCTGTCTGTTAATCAATCCTCTATCTATGCAGTTTACCCTAAACTGCATAGTCCCTTATCCTGTGTATTAACCTTTTGTGTGGCACCCTATTTGAATGCCTTTTGGAAAACCAAGTTTACTAAATCCACTGATTCTCTTTTATCTATGCTAATAGTTACAACCTCAAAGAACTTCAGTAAATTTTTCAAACAGAATTTCCCTTGTGTAAAACCACACTGAATTTGTCTGCTTAAAATTTGACCAGAATTTTATGTTACTTGAGCAGGCATGTGCCCTACCTGGAAGCATGTGAAGGAAAATGTTTGACTTTTCTCAATGTCATTGAACACTCGAGCAATATTTCGGTGGGTGGGCACATGCAAGAGTCGGAAGCACACCCATGAACAATCAAGCAGGCAAATTAACTCATTAAGAGGCTAATGGAATACAATTTTCTGTGACCCGTCTGTCTTTGTGGTTGGTGGGCAGGCTGATTGGCCGGTGGCCTTTACGTTTTAGCTTCGACCTCGATCCAGGGGCAGGATGTAATGTCAGGGCTGAAATAAAATTTTAAGTTATCTGGAGACTGTGGTTTCTGTTTGAATGTGTTACCTAGACATTCTTTGTGTAGCTTTTCTGTTGCTTCTTTTTTACAAATCTCAACTCCCTGGCAGCTCCGATGCAGCTGTTCCTCTGAGGGAGCACCATAGAAGTGCCAGTTTGCATGTTCCCTTTTCTCGGCATTCACCCTCCCCGGCATTGTTCAGCCTTTCACAGAGTGAGCTTCATGCTGGATGGCTGTTAATTGGCCAGCCAGTGTGTAATTGTACTCTGGGACCGATAGCAGTTGAGATTTGTGTTTCACACCTGCTTCCAGGCCTGCCAAATGTGCCCTCCTGACAGGCGAAAAATTCAGGCCTGTGATTTCTAAGTGCTTTGTTAAGACTTCTTTAAGAGAGTCCAGCATTTTCCCAATAATTGATGTCAGACTAACTGGCCTGTAGTTCTGATTTCTTTCAGTCTTCTTTCTTAAATTGAAAAGCTATTTGCTTTTGATTCAATAAAAACAAATTTAATGCTAGTGCCATCCATTGTGAAATCTCTGCACAACTGCCAAACTTTCTATATTGTTTTTGCCAAAGCAATCCAATTTGTGTGTGCAACTTTTTCTTTAAGGACAATAATAATCAACTTCTACACAAGCTTGAGTTCTTAACCACTAGATTTTACTCATAAGCTTTAATTAGAAACTGGCTTGACTGGAATAAACTTTGGAGGAGAAACATCAGCATTGAAGTGTAGACTTGTTTTTAGCTCCGATGCAGAGCATAACATTATAAATAGATTGTACTATAAATATATTAGAACAAGATTACAAATACTAATTCTGAAACAATCACACCTACCATATAGTGATACTGGGTGGAGTGATTGTTTCACTGTCTCATGGCATTGCTGCATTGGTAGAACAATGTAGCGTTTGTCACAAGGAGCTCTGCAGATTATTAACAAAGGTGTGTAGAGTTGCATATAGGATTACAGATAGTTGGGAACCAGCTGGAAAACCTTAATTAAGTTGAGCACTTATAACATCATTTTAAGCTATCAGCTTTTAACTCTTTATCAATTTGTTATTTTCCATTCATAGTGGTCTGATCTTGCCAAAACTGATATTTCAAATTTCCCCATTTAGTCAAACCAGGGTTCAACACCTTATTTTAGCATAACTTCCCTACTTTACAATTCTATAAATTAGTAAATAACTTACTAAATAAATAGGACAGCATGGTGGCACAATGTTAGCATCGCTGCCTCACAGTGCCAGGGACCTGGGTTCAATTCCAGCCTTGTGTGACTTTGTGTGGAGTTTGCACATTCTCCCCATGTCTGCCAGGGTTTCCTCCAGGTGCTCCAGTTTCTTCCACAGTCCAAAGATGTGTAGGTTAGGTGGATTGGCCATGATAAAATGCCCCTTAGTGTCCCAAAATGTGTAGGTTAGGGGGATTAGTGGGGTAAATGCATGGGGTTAAGGGAATGGATGGGAGGTGGGCTTGGGTCAGTTGCTCTGTTAGAGAGTTAGTGCATACTTGATGGGCAGAATGGCCGCCTGCACTGTAGGGATTCTATGCTTTAGTGTACAACATCACATGAAAAGTGTTAAGTGTATTAAATGACAATAAGCAAACTGTTCAAATTATTGTGCTGTAGACACTTATTGGGATTACAGGGAAAGAGCAGAGGGGTGAGACTAGCTAAATTACTAATGCAGAGAGCTGTCACAATCTTGATAGTCTTGAATAATCTCCTATGTCATAACTATTTACCTTGAGATTCGAATGACACCTAAGCTTTTGTATGCAAATTCTTAGGTGTTATACATTCCTGTGACAAATGTACATTAAAAAAAATGGAATATTTCCAGTCAAGGGAGTTGCATTTGACTTGCATAACTTTTCTCAGTGAAACTATTCAATTTCTTTATTGTATGGCACCATTTGTTGTCAGCTAGTGTTACGACCACCAAGCAGATGTTAATTGTCGAGCAAACCAAATCTCAGAGGGAAACTTTGCTTACCTTTCTTTTGTATTCCGAAAATAAGAAGAAAAGTACTGATCTCAGCAGAAAGAAACACAGGAACAGTTTTAGGATTTTTAAAAAATTAAAAGTAAAAAGTTTATTAACAAGAAGAAAGGAAAACTTAAGCACACAAAATTACAGCTGCACAGTTAAAATCAGTCTTACAAAACATTACCTCAAAGACTCCCTATTTGGCCAGACCCACAACTAAACACCTTCCAATCAACATTCCCTTACAAATGTTTAATTATAAAAATCCAGTAATGTTACCCAAGATAAACTGCTGTCGCTTTCATAAAGTCATACCACACAACCTCTCAAACTTTCTTCTACTCTGCTGTGGTATTCCCAGACTTCAGAACAAGACTGCTTTTGGCAGCCCAAGGCTTTTCTTGCTTGACTGGAAGGCTAATTCAAACTGCACCTTCTCCCAGCCCAGAGCTGTTTTGAGGAGATCTTCCTCACGTAGCCAACACCTAAGCTTTCCACAGTAACTCTAAAGTACTGTTTTCCCCCCTTTAATATCAGGTTCCATTGTTCTCAGCTGATGAATTCATACTCCTCCATGTTGAACATCACTTGGAGGAAACACTGAGGTGGCAAGGGTGCAGAATGTGCCCTGGACAGGGGACTTCAATGTCCATCAACCAGAGTGGCTCTGGTTGGGTCCTAAAGGACATAGCAGCAAGACTGGGACTGTGGAATGTTGTGAGGGAACCAAGAGGGAAAAACATATTGATCTCATCCTCACCAACCTACCTGCTGCAGATCATCTGTCCATGACAGTATCAATAGGAGTGACCACTGCACAGTCCTTGTGGAGACAAACCCCATCCTCACATTGAGGATATCCTCCATCATGTGTGGCACTATCGGCATGCTAAATAGGATAGACTTTGAACAGACTACCTCAGGATAGTGTCCTAGGCCCAACAATCTTCAGCTGCTTCATCAATGACCTTCCCTCTGTCATAAGGTCAGAGATGTTGGCTGATGATTGCACAATGTTCAACACCATTCGCGACTCCTCAGATACTGAAGCAGTCCATGTTCAAATGCAACAAGATCGGGACAATATCCAGGCTTGGGCTGACAAGTGGCAAATAACATTCGCGCCACACAAATGCCAGGCAATGACCATCACCAATAAGGGACACTCTAACCACCGTCCCTTGACATTCAGTGGTGTTACCGTCACTGAATCCCCCACTGTCAACATCCTTGGGGTTACCATTGACCATAAACTCAACTGGACTCACCACATAAACACAGTGGCTACAAGAGCAGGTCAGAGGCTAGGAATACTGTGGCAAGTAACTCACCTCCTGACTCCCCAAAGCTTATCCACCATCTACAAGGCACAAGTGTGGTGGAATACCCCCCCTGGATGATTGCAGCTCCAACAATATCCAAGAAGCCAGACACCATCCAGGACAAAGCAGCCCATTTGATTGGCACCACATCTACAAACATCCACTCCCTCCACCACCAATGCTCAGTAGCAGCAGTGTGTACTATCTACAAGATGCACTGCAGCAATTCACCAAAGATCCTTGGACAGCACCTTCCAAACCCACAATCACTTCCATCTAGAAGGACAAGGGCAGCAGATACATGGGAACACCACCACTTGCAGGTTCCCCTCCAAGGCACTCACCATCCTGATTTGGAAATAAATTGCCACTCCTACGCAGTCGCTGGGTCAAAATCCTGGAATTCCCTCCCTAACGGCATTGTGGGACAACCCACAGAACATGGACTACAGCTCACCACCACCTTCTCAAGGGCAACTAAGGATGGGCAATAAATGCTGGCCAGCCAGTGATGCCCATTTCCAGTGAATGAATTTTTAAAAAAGATCTAGCGAGGGGTTGTAGGCCATCACCAGCAGCAGAATTGTATTTGACCACAATCTGTAACCTCAGGGCTCAGCATATCCCTCACTTTACCATACCACTAAGCCAGGGGATCAACCTTGGTTCAATGAAGAGTGCAGAAGGGCATGCCAGGAGCAGCACCAGGCATATCTAAAATTGAGGTGTCAACCTGGTGACGCTACAACACAGAACGTAGAACATACATAGAACATAGAACAGTACAGCACAGGACAGGCTCTTCGGCCCACGATGTTGTGCCGAGCTTTATCTGAAACCAAGATCAAGCTATCCCACTCCCTATCATCCTGGTGTGCTCCATGTGCCTATCCAATAACCGCTTAAATGTTCCTAAAGTGTCTGACTCCACTATCACCTCAGGCAGTCCATTCCACACCCCAACCACTCTCTGCGTAAAGAACCTACCTCTGATATCCTTCCTGTATCTCCCACCACGAACCCTATAGTTATGCCCCCTTGTAATAGCTCCATCCACCCGAGGAAATAGTCTGTGAACGTTCACTCTATCTATCCCCTTCATCATTTTATAAACCTCTATTAAGTCTCCCCTCAGCCTCCTCCGCTCCAGAGAGAACAGCCCTAGCTTCCTCAACCTTTCCTCATAAGACCTACCTCCAAACCAGGCAGCATCCTGGTAAATCTCCGCTGCACTCTTTCCAGCGCTTCCATATCCTTCTTATAGTGAGGTGACCAGAACTGCACACAATATTCCAAATGTGGTCTCACCATGGTCCTGTACAGCTGCAGCATAACCCCACGGCTCTTAAACTCCAACCCCCTGTTAATAAAAGCTAACACACTATAGGCCTTCTTCACAGCTCTATCCACTTGAGTGGCAACCTTTAGAGATCTGTGGATATGAACCCCAAGATCTCTCTGTTCCTCCACAGTCTTCAGAACCCTACCTTTGACCCTGTAATCCACATTTAAATTAGTCCTACCAAAATGAATCACCTCACATTTATCAGGGTTAAACTCCATTTGCCATTTTTCAGCCCAGCTTTGCATCCTATCTATGTCTCTTTGCAGCCTACAACAGCCCTCCACCTCATCCACTACTCCACCAATCTTGGTGTCATCAGCAAATTTACTGATCCACCCTTCAGCCCCCTCCTCTAAGTCATTAATAAAAATCACAAAGAGCAGAGGACCAAGCACTGATCCCTGCGGCACTCCACTAGCAACCTGCCTCCAATCCGAAAATTTTCCATCGACCACCACCCTCTGTCTTCGATCAGACAGCCAGTTACCTATCCAATCAGCCAACTTTCCCTCTATCCCACACCTCCTCACTTTCATCATAAGCCGACCATGGGGGACCTTATCAAACGCCTTACTAAAATCCATGTATATGACATCATCTGCCCTACCTTCATCAACACACTTAGTTACCTCCTCAAAAAATTCTATCAAATTTGTGAGGCACGACTTGTCCTTCACAAATCCGTGCTGACTATCCCGGATTAATCCGCATCTTTCTAAATGGTCGTAAATCCCATCTCTAAGGACCTTTTCCATCAATTTACCAACCACCGAAGTAAGACTAACCGGTCTATAATTACCAGGGTCATTTCTATTCCCTTTCTTAAACAGAGGAACAACATTCACCATTCTCCAGTCCTCTGGCACCATCCCCGTGGACAGCGAGGACCCAAAGATCAACGCCAAAGGCTCTGCAATCTCATCCCTTGCCTCCCAAAGAATCCTAGGATACATTTCATCAGGCCCAGGGGACTTATTGACCTTCAGTTTATTCAAAACTGCCAGGACATTCTCCCTCCGAACATCTATTTCCTCCAGCCTATTAGCCTGTAACACCTTCTCTTCCTCAAAAACATGGCCCCTCTCCTTGGTGAACACTGAAGAAAAGTATTCATTCATCACCTCGCCTATCTCTACTGACTCCATACACAAGTCTTCAGAACCCTACCTAATAGTAGAACTATTTACATTCCAAAAAGCATAAGCAGAGCTAAGCAATTCCACAACCAAAGGAATAGATCTAAGCTCTGCAACCCTGCCACATCCAGCCATGAATGGCAGTGGATAATTAAATAACTCACTGGAGGAGGAGGCTCCCCAAATGTCTTCATTCTCAATGATAGAGGAGCCCAGCACATTAGTGCAAATTAAAAGTTTCAAGTATTCACAACAATCTTCAGCCAGAAGTGCCAAGTGGATGATCCATCTCAGCTTCCTCTGGAGGTCCACAGCTTGACAAATGTCCGTCTTCAGCTAATTCAATTTACGTGATATCAAGGGATGGCTGAATACTGGATACTGAAAAGGCTATGGATCCTGGCAATATTCCAGCACTAGTACTGAAGACTTCTGCTCCAGAACTTGTCGTGCTCCTGGCCAAGCTGTTCCAGTACAGCTACAAAATTGGCTTCTGCCGAGCAATGTGGAAAGTTGCCCAGGTATATGTCCTGTACACAAGAAACCAGACAAATTCAACCCAGCCAATACCACCCCATCCGTCTACTCTCAATCATCAGTAAAGTGATGGAAGGGGGCATCAGTTACCCAGCAATAACCTGTTCACGGATGCTCAGTTTAGGTTCCGCCAGGGTCACTCATCTTCTGACCTTGGTTCAAAAGAGCTGAATGCCAGAGGTGAGGTGAGAATGACTGCTCTTGACATCAAGACAGCATTTGACACAATATGGCATTAAGAAGTCCTAGCAAAACGGAGTCAGTGGAAATTGGGGGGAAAACCCTCCGCTAGTTAGTCATACCTGGCACAAAGAAAGATGGTTGTGGTGGTTGGAGGTCAATCATCTCAGCTCCAGGACATCACTGCAGGAGTTCCTCAAGGTAGTGTTCTAGGCTCAACCATCTTCAGCTGCTTTATCAATGACCTTCCTCCTATCATAAGATCAGAAGTGGGGATGTTCATTAATGATTGCACAGTGTTCAATACCATTTGCGACTCCTCAAATACTGAAGCAGTCCATCTCCAAATGCATTAAGATGTGAACGATATCCAGGCTTGGGCTGACAAGTGGTAAGTGACATTCGCGCCACACAAGTGCCAGGCAATGACCATCTCCAACAAGGATCTAACCATCACCCCTTGACATTCAATGGCATCACCATTGCTGAATCACCCACTATCAACACTCTCACTATTGGGAGTTACCATTGACCAGAAACTGAACTGTACTAGCCATATAAATGCTATGGCTACCAGAGCAGGTCAAAGTCTAGGAATCCTGCAGCAAGTAATTCACCTCTTGACTTGCCCAAGCCTGTCCACTATCTACAAGGCACAGGTCAGGAGGGTAATGGAAAACTCTCCACTTACCTGGATGAGTGCAGCTCCTGTCACACTCCAGAAGCTCGACACCATCCAGGACAAAGCAGCCTGCTTGATTGCTACCCCTTCCACAAACATTCAATCCCTCCACCACAAAGAACAAAGAACAATACAGCACAGGAACAGGCCCTTCGGCCCTCCAAGCCCGCGCCACTCCCTGGTCCAAACTAGACCATTCTTTTGTATCCCTCCATTCCCACTCCATTCATATGGCTGTCTAGATAAGTCTTAAACGTTCCCAGTGTGTCCGCCTCCACCACCTTGCCTGGCAGCGCATTCCAGGCACCCACCACCCTCTGTGTAAAATATGTCCGTCTGATATCTGTGTTAAACCTCCCCCCCTTCACCTTGAACCTATGACCCCTCGTGAACGTCACCACCGACCTGGGGAAAAGCTTCCCACCGTTCACCCTATCCATGCATTTCATAATTTTATACACCTCTATTAAGTCTCCCCTCATCCTCCGTCTTTCCAGGGAGAACAACCCCAGTTTACCCAATCTCTCCTCATAACTAAGCCCCTCCATACCAGGTAACATCCTGGTAAACCTCCTCTGAACTCTCTCCAAAGCCTCCACATCCTTCTGGTAGTGTGGCGACCAGAACTGGACGCAGTATTCCAGATGTGGCCGAACCAACGTTCTATACATCTGCAACATCAGACCCCAACTTTTATACTCTATGCCCCGTCCTATAAAGGCAAGCATGCCATATGCCTTCTTCACCACCTTCTCCACCTGTGACGTCACTTTCAAGGATCTGTGGACTTGCACACCCAGGTCCCTCTGCGTATCTACACCCTTTATGGTTCTGCCATTTATCATATAGCTCCTCCCTACATTATTTCTACCAAAATGCATCACTTCGCATTTATCAGGATTGAACTCCATCTGCCATTTCTTTGCTCAAATTTCCAGCCTATCTATATCCTTCTGTAGCTTCTGACAATGCTCCTCACTATCTGCAAGTCCTGCCAATTTTGTGTCGTCCGCAAACTTACTGATCACCCCAGTTACACCTTCTTCCAGATCATTTATATAAATCACAAACAGCAGAGGTCCCAATACAGAGCCCTGCGGAACACCACTAGTCACAGGCCTCCAGCCGGAAAAAGACCCTTCCACTACCATCCTCTGTCTTCTGTGACCAAGTAAGAAGTTTAACAACACCAGGTTAAAGTCCAACAGGTTTATTTGGAGGCAAAAGCCACACAAGCTTTCGAAGCTGCAAGCCCCTTCTTCAGGTGAGTGACCAAGCCAGTTCTCCACCCATCTAGCCACCTCCCCCTTTATCCCATGAGATCCAACCTTTTTCACCAGCCTACCATGAGGGACTTTGTCAAACGCTTTACTAAAGTCCATATAGACGACATCCACGGCCCTTCCCTCGTCAACCATTTTGGTCACTTCTTCAAAAAACTCCACCAGGTTAGTGAGGCATGACCTCCCTCTCACAAAACCATGCTGACTATCGTTAATGAGTTTATTCCTTTCTAAATGCGCATACATCCTATCTCTAAGAATCTTCTCCAACAACTTCCCCACCACGGACGTCAAGCTCACCGACCTATAATTACCCAGGTTATCCTTCCTACCCTTCTTAAATAACGGGACCACATTAGCTATCCTCCAATCCTCTGGGACCTCACCTGCGTCCAGTGACGAGACAAAGATTTGCGTCAGAGGCCCAGCGATTTCATCTCTCGTCTCCCTGAGCAGCCGACCAACAGTGGCAGCCGTGTCTTCTATCTATAAGATTCACAGCAGGAACTCACCAAGGCTCCTTCGGCACCACTTCTGGACTCATAACTACTACTATCTAGAAGAACAAGAGCAATAGATACCTGGGAACCCCGCCACCCAGAGGTTTCCCTCTAAGTCACTCAGCATACTGACTTGGAAATATATTGCCATTCCTTCGCTGTTTCTAGGTCAAAATCCTGGAGTTTGGGTGTACCTACACAGGGACTGCGGTGGTTCAAGAAGGCTGCTTGCCACCACCTTCTGAAGGGAACTAGGGATGGGCAATAAATGCTGGCCTGACCATCAACATCCACATTCTGTAGATGACTTTTTAAAAAAGAGTGGGAGTTGAGGGCATTGGGAGGAGGTTTGAGTGCAGGTTGGTGGAGGTTAAGGAGGAGTTGGGGGGAAGATTAGAGGGAGATTAGAGGGGGTGTTTGGATGGGAAGTTGAATGGAGTTTTGGGGGGAGCGAGGTTAGCTACAGAATTGAATTGGTTTTGTAAATGAAGCAATTTCTTTGTAGCCACTTTTCTAATATTGGATGATAGCTCTGTGATTAATTATCTTTATTCAGCATTGTGCCTCCAATTTCACCATAGCAATAGCAATTGGCTTGGTGCTGAGATAATGGCACAGTGCTTAGCACTGCTGCCTTACAACGTCAGGGACCTGGGTTCGTTTCTGGCCTTAGGTGATTGTTGAATTTGCACATTCTCCCCGTGCCTACTTGAGTTTCCTCTGGGAGCTCCAGTTTCATCCCTTAATCCAAAGCTGCATAAGTCAGGTGGATTGGTCATGTTAAATTACTCCGTTGTGTCCAAAGATGTTTAGGTTAGGTGGATTAGCCATAGTAAATGTGTGACATTACAGGGATAGGGTGGAAGGGGAGTCGGGTAAGATGGTCTTTCGGAGAGTTTATTGAGTTTAGATAAGCAGCAATTAAACATCATCTAAACACTTTAGATTTTTTGAATTTTATCGTAAATACCAAGTACATTTCTTCTTGACTTGTCAGCAGTAGATGAGTTTAATAAAGTATTCCTGGTTTTTGCTTCTCAATACTGTATATAAAGGATTTTAAATATTTTAATGACACTTTTCACTTGTAGCAAAATAAACTGTCTCTGATAAACCAATTTGTGAGATGGCAGGACGGGTGCAGGTTCTGAAGAAAGCTACTCTTTAATTATCAAGCGTTGGTGTCTCACTTTTATGTTCTGTTGCTGGAGCTGTCTGTAGGTGGTGACTCTTACCACTGCTTCCCAAAATGAGGTTGTTGTAAACATGTCCAATTCCACTTAAGAGAATTACATTTGTCTTTACTGTCATTTCAAATAGAATTTTGACACCATCATAGAATATCTTTGGCATTAAACATGTTCTGGCATACACTGCATTTTGGAGATTAGTTTTGTTTAAATTTTTCATCATAAAAACTGGTGTACAAATGCACTTAAACTGTAAGCTAAATAATAATGTAATTATGAACAAAAAGCATTTAAGGATACAGTAAGCAATCCAAAACCCACAAAAAGTGAACATTATATCTGTATCAGCTTTTCATATTAAATATGCATCTCTACAAATGGTTCCAAGCAAAGCTTCTTGTAATTTGAGAGAAAAGATTTGACTTTCATTTCAAAATCATATTCAAAACTCTGTCCTAGAAAGTTTTTATTTTAGCAATTATCATTTTGTTATTGTAGTGTAAAGAGTTACTAGAATATTTATGGTAACAAGTGATGCAGGCTGTGACATAACAGTGACATCAGCAGTCTTATGCTAGAGACTCTGCAGCAAGCCAAAAGGCAGCACTCAGGAGAAATGTGCCTACTAAGTAGCCCACTTTGTATATATTATACATAGTGTAAATAAACCAGTTTGAAGTAATGATCCAAGTCAGACTACTGTCTCTCTATGTAAGATACACCACATCACTAGTATATGAAACAGGTACAAATATTTTGGTAACACACATGTCCTCTTAATGCCTTCTATTGGTTTAAAGTATTTTAATTTTGGGTTTCTTTTGCTACGCTTGGAACCATTTTGGATTCCTTTCCCTCCTATAAATACAATTAGAATTCGCAAATTAGTCTGTCAAATTCTTTAATCCTGTCCTTCACTTGCCTCTCATAAATAGAGACATCATTTTGAAAATGCGTTTGTCGCAATTCCCTGAGAAACATCAAGTGGATAATTATCTGACAATCTGTATTGAATTTATTCAAGACCGAGTTAGATAGACAAGGGAGTCATAAGGGACAGACAGAAAGGTGGAGTTGACACCACAATCAGATCAGCCATGACCTTATTGAATAGCGGACCAGGCTTGAAAAGACCAAATGGTCTACTGCTGCTCCCAAGTCCTATGTTCCATGTATATACATTCCTAATATTTTAATAAATACCAAATTCATGAGGATAATCAGAAAATGAGTTCTTACTTAATCATGTTATACTTAATCATATTGTTGAAATGGGATCCATATGCTGTTCTCCATCTGAAGTACACTCAAGCTTGATTAATTTTAAAAAATTATTATTTGATACCTCTATGCAATATAGGATTATGTTCGGTCTTGTAACTTTAACGTAATCTGTTGTACTTTTGAGAATACCTATTTATCACTTTCCTGAGTAAAATATACATTTCTGTACCTTTTTCTAGTTGACTTTCTCACATTTTCTTATTCCTATCCTCAGCTAAAATACCACTCAATTTTATGCCATCTTTCTCTGGCCATGTGACTTGGATGAGAATATATACTAGGTTACACTGTTGGATAAAATTATGAATGAATTTCACATCAGGATTTCAAATCATGGATGGTATATTGAAAAGGAATTCATGCAGAATCTGCCAATTCTAACGTCACTATTAGAGTACTTACTAATGAACAGAAAATATTAACATTTATTTAAATTCCAGGAAGCAGAAATGACTCCAAACCCACTGCTACTGACATTTCAAAAATTAATTTCAGTTACCCAAGCAATAAAGCTGTGCTTTAATTGTGGATCATGTGCAGTCAGACTGGTTTCATGCCACAAACAAAATAAGCTAATTTGTGGATTAAATAGCAATTATCTGAACATTGAATGATATTCCAGTGAGCTTCTAGGTACCCTTGGAACCAAGCTCAGATGTTCATTTTTTGGTCCCTATTAAAATATAGGGCAGAATTCTCCCAACCAGTTGTGGCAGGCACAGTGACGGGCAGGAGTGGAGAATTGATCGGAAACCAAAATGTCAGAAATTCGCTGGCATAAAATCATGTTGCAACGAAGCCTACCTGCCACAGTCTGACTGCACATGATATACTGTTCACCACTCTGCTGGGGCAGACTGGTTGCTCCCCTCCATCTCCATGCCAAGCTGTTCTTCATGGACAGCACCATGCTGCTGGACCCATGGACCTTCCTGTGTCACTGTGTCAGATCAGTACTGCACCTGGGGTTATTGAGTACATGGGTCTCCTTCCCCCGATGCCGCACACCAATGTCTATTCGGACAGCACTCTGCTGTGGGACTCATGCTTCCACCACAAAGGTCTGAAGTTCAACTGGAGGTGGGGTGTGAGGTTAGGCTGGAGTGAAGGTTGGGCTGATGAAGGTAAGAAGGGTAATGTGGAAGGAGGGCTCTGCCAGGAGTGAGGGATGGGGAAGGGGTAAACACTAGGGGTAATATGGAAAGAGGACAATGCAAGTTGATGTTGGTGTCATGTGAATATGCTTAAAAGGTATTTTGATAGGGAAGGAAAGCAAAAGGATGTTTTAGTGGTTATAATTCAGTGAAGAACTGAATCCAGATGACACTGAATTTGACATTCCTCAAAGTAAATTGGATAACAAGGACATTATTAAAAATTGGGATAAATTATGAGTTACGTTCCAGAGGAAAATTGAACTGACTTGAAAGAGTTATTAATATCACATGGACAAGTAAGTGGGAATAATTTGAGAAGTACTAAGATAATTGTGAGTGAGATGGATGTGGGAAATGCTGTTCCAATTAAACAACATCCTGGCAAACATGATCTTTTCAAGTTGGCACAGGTTTAGGTGGAAAAGCTGATGCTTACTCATTCTGAGATGCAGCAGCCGAAAGTCTCGATTGATCACATAAAACTGGTGAAATTAGAGAAGGAGAACTAGTTAATGAACAATGATGTGAACAAAAAGTGAGTAGGTTTGGAGAGAGATGCAAGTTAAATTGACTGTTTTGGAACATGTTTCTGAGTTGTTTAAATTGCCTGAACATAATTTGCAAGATTGTCAAAGACAGCACATCATCTATGCAAAGAAAAGGGTGGATACATCAACAGTCATGTGTGATCTCAAAAAGGAGATTGAGGAGTGGAACTATTGTGCTGTAGATCAAAGGAAAGGACAACAATGTGGAATCAGACTGTTTGCTAAAATTGTGCCTTCCTCTAAAATGAATTGCTGGCATAATGATTCTGTACAGTGTGCAGAGATGTGGATGCCCAGTGAAACAGCACTGTACACAGCTGGTGTTAGAATACCTTATGGTGGTTTTCGCAGCAGCATAACTGCCAAAGTGATTTTTGGAACCATGGTCGAAATGGGTTCTGATACCAAGGAAGACAATCTGCTGTGTGTCTTTGCCAAAGAGTGTGCCAAAAGCAATGGTGCAGATCCAGAGCAAACAAAGAGTTAAATTGCTTGGCAGAGGAGGAGCTAAGTCCAATGAACATGAAAGGGGACAGAGATAAAATGACCTTTCTGAATGGCCCTGACTACACACATGTAATGTGTTATTCTGCTGATCCTGCCTAGTTCTGTGAAGACATTACCAGAGCGAATTTATCATCGCAACAACAAACCAAGTTTGAACTTGAAATCAACGCAGGATTAAAGATTGAAGGAGAATTTTTGGAAAGGATGCTTGGTCACAAATGTGATCAAAAAAATAGGAGGGTTCAATGGTGGAAGACAAGGACTGAAATGGACTATATTACTGTTATGCCTGTGTGTTCTGATTTTGTAAAAATGTATGTACATTCATTGTAGATAGAGTACTAGTAATGTGAAACTGAAAGGGTTTGAAAAATGAAACCATCTTTGAATGTTGATGGTTCGTTTTTTTCTTAAGGGGAGAGGTGTGATTTAGTGTCCCTTTAAGAAAGTTTAAAAAAAAAATCATGCTCACAGCCTTAGGTTATGTCATTGGTGGAAGGAGAAAAAAAAACTGTGTGCCAGTCAGGTGACAAGGGTTGTTTTTAGTTTTGTTTTAGCTGCAGTGTTAGAGGCATAGCTGAAAGAAGTCTCTCTCTCCCTGTTTTGCTTTGAAAGTTTTACCAGTTAGCTGGAAGAAAGGCTTGTTGCCATGCTGCAATAAAGAATCTATATTTTGGGGAGCTGATAACTACAAGCTGCTCTAAGTATTCAAGATCATTTGAAATCAGCATTCAACCCTGGGAACTGGATTCCAGTATTATGTGAGCATTAGTCTGTGCTGTGAAAAGGGTTTTTTGTTGTCTTTGGATTTTGGTTTTTAATTGGAACACATTAGAGATATTCATTCATTAAGAGCTATACATTATAATGGTTGCTTTGTTTCTTGTTTGTAATTGATAAAAGTTCTTGCTATACATGTTAACTATATTCTTCAATAAACTTTGTTTGATAAAAGCTCCCTAATGGGTCACTTGAATTGTATCTGAAGTGAAACATCTCATGCTTATCCTAGCCATATTCAAAATGCAAAACTCATGATTCAGGCAGACTTCGGAGTTTGGAGTTTGAAATCTGAACCACAACACAAGGATGAGGGGTGGGGAAAGGGCAAACACTAGGGTGGCAATGTGGAGAAAGGGCTATGCAAAGGTGGGAGGAAAGAGCAAGGGCTTACGATGGCAGACAGAAGGAAGACCAAGGGGAGGGAAACTGGATCCTGAGAAAGCTACATGAAAGGCAGACAGAGGGTCTAAAGGATAGCATGTGTACTCTGAGAAGGTGATGCATGCAGACTGCAGATTATGAGGTAGGTGTTGTTAGTCTGACACATTAGGGATGATGCGCCTGGACCTTCAAACCTGCCAGCTGACAGCAAATGGATGAATCAGCTACCAGCCTGCCAGGTGGTTCGGAGGGGAACTTGCCTGTGCATAATTAATGAGGTTCAAAGCACAGAATCTGGATTGTACACATAGATTCAAACTAACAATAGATTTATTGAAAGAGCTGTTGCCTGTACTGAGGACAAACTGAAAATCAAACAATAGCCTGAGCAACACCCTATTGACATCCGCATCATGTGGCTGGCTCTTAAAGGAATCTGCAATTACTTAAATATATAACATCTCTCCCCCTTTACTTCTGTGGTCATAACATAATATACACAGGATATATTATACTCTAGACACAATACTATGCATCATTAATCATTATACACAGTTAACAAGAAAATTGATCATGAGGACCTTTATTCCTCTTTGGTTGTATACAACATTCTGGAATTTGGCTGACCTTGACCCTAGAAGTATGATTTGGAACTTCTGTAGACACTTCTTCTCTGGGAACTAATTCTGCATCATTTTCACATGGTATAGTACCATAGACACAATCAAGCAACTCAGATTCAACAAAGTCTTCCGTAGTAGTATTTGCAACACTAGGAACTAAAAAAGTTAGAAGTTCTAGAGATGATTCTGAAAAATCATTTCAAGATGCCAACAATTGGTCAGCATGGCATCGTCAAACTAGTTCATCTTTGGTTTGAATCTTGTAAGAAATTGGACCAGATTTTATTAAAATTATGGCTGGTACCCATTTCTCACTCATGGCATAATTACACATAAACATTCGATCTCCTTGTTGAAATCGGTGTTATTTTGCCATCACTTCTAGTCTAGCTACTTAAGATTGTTGTTGACGCTCTACTATCTCGGAAGTTTCTGAAGCTAATAACAAATCAAACGTAGTTATCAACTTTCTCTTTAAGAGTAGTATTGCAGGTGAACTTTGGGTAGCTGTATTAATTGTGTTTCTATCAGATGCCAAAAATCTATTCACGTGACATGATAACAAACCTTGCTATCTTGAAGATTTTAAAGAATGTTTCAACAATTGTACAAATCTTTCAGCTAATCCATTGGTTGATGGTGTTGATTTTATATGCTGAATACCATTTACTTTGAGATAATCATCAATCTCTTGTGAAGTAAACTGAACTATTATCGCTAACAATCGATTCTGATTCACCAAATGTTACAAAAAAAGAATGCAACTTGTTCTTCTTGAAAGTCCCCAGATTCTTCTTTTGAATATTCTTCTCATGGGAAACTGGTCTAGCCCAACGAGCTTTTGTAATGTGACCCATTTTGCCACAGTTCATGCATTAGCTATCCTTGCTCAAGCATTCATTCACCAAATGGCCTATTTTGGCATATCTGTGACATGTCTGTTGCTGTTTTGTCTTATTGACAGTTCTCAATTTGTGGATCTTCATTCCTGCACCAAATTGTGAAGCATCTTTAGCAGCCAGTTCCATCAACACTGCGATTTCTACAGCTGTCTTTAAAGTCAAAGCATGTTTAATAAGCAATCTTCTTTGGACAGTCTCTTCTGAGACCACAAACTAGATGATTTCAAAGTATGTTCTAATGACTCACCAAACTCAATGTTGTGTCAGCCTTTTTAAGGTTGCCACTAACTGAGCAATGCTTCGTCTTCCACTCGATTCTTTCAGTAGAACTTGAACCGATCCACTATGATCAGTTGCTTTGGAGAGCAATGCTCTTCAAGGATCTTCGTTAAGTCATCATAAGTTTTAGTTCCTGCCTTTGCCGGATGAACCAAGTACCGGAGCAACTTGAAGCTTTTACTTTCTAATGTACTGAGAAGGCGGCACGGTAGCACAGTAGTTAGCACTGCTGCTTCACAGCTCCAGGGACCTGGGTTCGATTCCCGGCTTAGGTCATTGTCTGTGTGGAGTTTGCACATTCTCCTCGTGTCTGCGTGGGTTTCCTCCGGGTGCTCCGGTTTCCTCCCACATTCTAAAGATGTGCGGGTTAGGTTGATTGAGCATGCTTAAATTGCCCCTTAGTGTCCTGAGATGTGTAGGTTAGAGGGATTAGTGGGTAAAATATGTAGGGATATGGGGGTAGGGCCTGGGTGGGATTGTGGTCGGTGCAGACTCGATGGGCTGAATGGCCTCTTTCTGTACTGTCGGGTTTCTATTAAAAAAAACTAGCATAAGCAACTCGTTTGTAATTTTATTCGCTTATACAAAGTACTTAAAGTGCTCGACATAGGAACTCCATGATTCATTTAAGAACATAAGAACTAGGAGTAGGAGTAGGCCATTTGGCCCCATGAGTCTGCTCCGTCATTCAATAAGATCATGGCTGATCTTTTTGTGGACTCAACTTCACTTACTTGCCCGCTCACTATAACCCTTAATTCCTTTACTGCTCAAAAATCTATATATCTATGCCTTAAAACCATTCAATGAGGTAGCCTCAACTGCTTCACTGGGCCAATTTCTTAATTGGAAGGCCCCATGGATCTGAATTGACTCCCCCATTTCTCTTGCAGGCACTAGTGACTCAAAACTGCTCATTATTCTTTCTTACTATCTTCCCAGTACTCTCCTTTATACACTTGAGACTGCTAACTTGATGTATTTTTTTTCAAATGACCCCAGCTGTACAGCAAAGTATCTCTTCTTTTCAAATATGCCAGATACTGTCTGGAATCGGAAAGACCCCCTCTTTTGAAACCATACAATACTTTTTCCTTTCTTTGTCTTTCTGACACTGACACTTCAATCTTTAATTCTGTTGTTGCTTCTCTCCAGCCTTCTAATATTTGAAGTGTGAGGACCCATGATGTTTTTTTCTTTCGACTTAGGATTTTCTTTGTTTCAGTGAAACAAAATCCCGACTCATCGCCAATTTTTTTTTTGTAATGTCTCAACTATGTTAGGGGCTGTGGATTTTGAACAAATAGAAAATATGTCGTTTCACACAGAGATTCAAACTAACAACAACAGATTTATTGACGGAGCTGTTGCCTATACAGAGGACAAACAAACTAAAACAGCAGCCTCAGCTAGACCCTAATGACGAGGCAGGTTTTTTTTACAGAGGGTGGTGGGTGCCTGGAACCCGCTGCCGGGGGAGGTAGTGGAAGCAGAAACGATAGTGACTTTTAAGGGGTGTCTGGACAAATACATGAATAGGATGTGAATAGAGGGATATGGTCCCCTGAAGCGTAGGGGGTTTTAGTTCAGACAGGTGGTATGGTCGGTGCAGGCTTGGAGTGCTGAAGGGCCGGTTCCTGTGCAGTAATTTTCTTTGTTCTTTGACATCATCATCAAATCATGTGACTGGCAAATCATGTGACTGGCTCTTAAAGCAATCACCAACCACTTAAATATAGGACACCTTTAGACTGCAAAATGCTGGGTACAGAGGAATCTGGGATGCATTATTTGTGAATTCTTTAGACAGCAGAATGCTAGGTACAGAGGAACCTGAGTGTCTTTGTACGTGACTCATAGAAAGTTAGAATGCAGCAGAAGAACCAGGGGGGGTGAGAAGTCAGCTGGTGTTGGAAGGCTGGCAAATGGATGCAAGGACATTACCCTGGAGAAGATCATGGAAGCAGATTGGATAAGGTTATTGAGAGATTTGCATGTAAAGACCAGTAAAGGCGTGGAGAAAACAAAATTAAATCTAACAAAACCATCTCTATAATATAATTGAAGTGTCTCATAGTATCTTCAACCTTATAACATCTTGAAAGTCTATTCGATGTTTTAGAAATTAAGCATTAAAGTGGTAAGAAGGTTTTAGTATGCTGCCTAAAGAATTTACAGCTTGTTACAAAAGTGCATTGTTTATTACCAGTGCTAATTCAGTTTCCATTTTTTGGAATGGACAAGTGGCTGATGGATCACTCTCACTTTGCAGCATTAATGGTTCAAGCTCAGAAGTGATAACATTCCAACTGTCATCGATCAAAACTAGGAGAAAGGTTACCCATTCTCATGGGACCCAGTGTCATTGTATAAATCATAAAGGGGAGCAAGTGCAATTTGTTCATTATTTTTAGAACGGCTGAATGTTTTGGATGAATCATCAATGCTATGGGTTGATGAGTCTCCAAGGAGTTCCTGTTTTACTTTACTACTGTGATGTGCCCATCCGGTGCAGAAAATAAAATTTATTTTCATCTGCTGTAAAATGTTTATGGATCTTTTATTCACAAAAGAATTACTTTTGTGTTCAATGCTATAATAACTATAAACAAAGAGGGTTCTTTTGGTACACAAGAGCAACCGCAAGCTCAGCTAATACTTCTCTTTCAGGTATTTACATCTAAATGTTCATCTAACTTTATAATTTTGCAGTATTTCAACAGTTAAGTTTATAATTCTTCAGAACTTTTAGTAAAGAGGACAAATTATCAGCTTAAATATCTGCAGTACTTGTATGGATATAATACTTGTAACTAAAACCTAAACATGCAGGGAAACAGAAACTCCTGTTGCAATCCTGAAATGCTTCAGCAAAAACAGTGTTTACTATGATGAAATGATTAACTAAATTAGTTAGGTAGATTGGAGGACCTTTCAGCAAAACATTTACTAGATTCAATTTGTCTTTAAGTATTTGGTTTTATAATTAACGTTGTTACGGACTTACCAAATTTCCATTACAGCTTGCTTGTTCCATTTTTTAAAGCTTGTTGAAAATATTGTGCAAATGTGATATCTTTCTCAACAGGATAATTTAACCATTCCTGAAGGTTATCATTAAATGTGCACTCTTTTCATAAATGAAAGTATGATATGACATAAACTTGGTAAAAGGTTTTTTTAAAATACATACAACTTTGCAGCTCTTTATTAGTTAAAGGGGAATTATCTCAAGCCCCTCTAGTATGCCATCTGTTGGTTGTATGGCAAAGGTTTGTCAGCATTGGTTGACAAGATGAACCAGAAACCACGTCACGTGATGGATCGTCTCACTGTTTCTCAAAGATTCATCTAACAGCCTGCTTAAGAATTGGTAGCTAGGGGAAAATGATTTTAAGGGACTAGCTGCAGTAAATGAGCCATTTGAGGGGAAAATATAGTCAGGTACAATTGCTGTGATTGTTTAGGCTGCAATTTGCCATGATTTGCAATTTATATACATCAAAAACTGCTCTAAATGAATGTAAAACCGGTAGTGTAATTCAGATTTGACTTCCCCTCTAGGCAACTGTCTCAGTCTAAGCTTTTTAATGCATTGGAAAATTCTAGTTGCTGTTCATTCTCTCCTAGCCATATTTGAATACTGTTACTTGCCGAATTCCCTTCTGGCATAGAATGTATGAATCACAATCAGGGGCAAGCCAAAAATATAACTCCAGTCTTGCTGTTAGCTCTTTGCATTCTATCTATACACCAGTCTTACAGCTGTGTTTCACTTTCTTCAATTCCAACCTTAGACCAATAACACACACTTTCAAATGTAAAGTCATGCCACTGTCTGTTGCAGCACCAAGCCACATGGGCTAGGAATGTCCCTGCCTCAATCTCCAGCCTCTGTTGAGTTAGCTTAACTTAAAGTTGGAGTTCTACAATTAGCCTCAGCTCTTCTAGACTAGGGAGGAGAAAAATTACCTTGGGTTTCTGCTGCTTATTGTTAGTCAGTGATCTCTGCTAAAATATGTGTATGGATGTCAGATAACAACAGATTCATTGGCATGTACTCCAGTAGTAATTTTGGATATTTTTGAAAACCTCTGGGGGAATTTTAACAGGCTGGGGAGATGGGTTTGACTGCCTGCAGGGTGCTAAATCTCTTAAAAGTGGAACAATGTTGGGAACTGACATCAGTCTGCCCA
The DNA here is from genome assembly GCF_964213995.1 of Mustelus asterias. Lineage (NCBI taxonomy): Eukaryota > Metazoa > Chordata > Chondrichthyes > Carcharhiniformes > Triakidae > Mustelus > Mustelus asterias. The sequence goes on along the minus strand of NC_135804.1, from coordinate 48,925,439 downwards.
AATCCTGGTCTCACTTGGCTTGGAGGTGAGCAAGGACTTCCTGAACAGCTGATAGGAACTGATTTAAATACCAAATTGTGTCTGTCTTTAACCCTGCATTCTGGTTTTAACAGCTAGGCCACAGATGCCATGATCTTGCTGCATCATGCCAAGGTGCAGAAGGCAAGAACACAGCAGGGAGTGATTGTTTACTGAAATTGCTAGGATGATGATAAAGACTGAAGTTTTGGCAAGCTTGTGGTTAGCCGCAGTGAAAGACTTGTGTTTACGGGATTGCTTATGTCAGCCTGAAATCACTGGTTTCAGAGGTCATTGCAACATTTTACAGTTACTTTCAAGTGCCTTGGAATACACTGATCTGCATATCAACTTCCTGGCTGTCAGACTTCACTGCAGCATGGGAGCAACCTAAGAAGAAATAGCCTGGACTGAGGTTCAACAATAGGATCAGGCATCCCCATCAACAATGACAACATAGGCAACAGCAGTACCAGGATAAGCAACACAACTGCATTCCCTACAAATACACAATTCTCCAAGGGAGGGAGAGGATACAGACACAGTGCACCATCTTGAAGAAAATTATACTTCAGCATAGGCTAGGGTTAAGCTTCCTGAATACGACAGAGTAACAGCCCGTCAAGATTTCTGAAGCAGACCTCCTCCGAGGTAGTTACACATTGTCAGAGCCTTCAAGGTCACTGCAGCCCTCAATGTCTTTGCCTCTGACTCCTTACAGGGAACTGCAGGAGACACCTCCAGGATGTCACAGTCAGCTGTACACAAGTGCAACACCTAACTCACCAATGCCTTGTTTGCCAAGGCTTTCAATTAAATCAACTTTGTCACTCAAATCCAGAGGACAGTGACTTCAAAGCCTTGACAGATTTCTACAGGTCCCCCGGTGACTGATTGCATGAGTGTTGCGATCAAGATGCCTTCAGATTAGCCAGGTATATACGTCAATCTGAAGGGCTTCCACTCCCTTAGCTAGCTTGTGACCATCGCAAGATCATCATGCATGTCTGCACTAGCTATTTGGAGAGCTATCATGACTGTTTCATTCCTCAATTATCACATTGGCTGCAGGTGTTTTCTCCACCAAGTATTCGTAGCAGCTGAATCCTGGGAGAGAAGGGTTACCCACTGAAGACCTGGTTGCTAACTCCTGTGAGAAACCCTACTCTAATCAAGCCAAAAGGGATATAACAGAAGCCATATCATCAATAGGGCAATATCAGAAGGAACTATTAGATTGTTCAAACTGTGGGCTCAGGTGCATGGACAGGAAGTAACTTGGGTCTTCAAGCTTGCTGCCTCACAACTCCAGGGACCCGGGTTCAATTCTGGCCTCAAATGTGCAAACTCCATACAGACATTCTCCCCATGTCTGCGTAGGCTTCCTCTGGGTGATCCAGTTTTCTCCCACACTCCAAAGATGTGTGGGTTAGGTGGATTGGCCGTGCAAAATTGCCCCTTAGTGTCAGGGGGATTAGCAGGGTAAATACATGGGAACACCACCACCTACAAATTACCCTCCAAGCTACTCACCATCCTGACTTGGAAATATAACGCCATTCCTTCGCAGTCAAAATCCTGGATTTCCCTCCTTAACGGCATTGTGGGTCAACCCACAGCACATGGACTGCAGCGATTCAAGGCGGTGGCTCACCACCACCTTTTCAAGGGCAACTAGGGATGGGCAATAAATGGCCAGCCAGCGACGCCCATGTCCCATGAATGAATTTTAAAAAGTGGTGCTACAGGGATAGGGCCTGGGTGAGATTGTTGTCGATGCAATCTTGATGGGCTGAATGGCGTCCTGCATTGTAGGGAGTCTATGAATTGATTGGCAGTGCAAAGTTGAATTGCAGATAGAGAACAGTGGAGAGAAGCTGGCATCAGAGAAAGAGAAGCCAGATACAGAAAAATGATGTACCCAAGGTACCTTCAGCCAGAGAAGCACGTGCTGAACTCATCCAGGCACACTTCATGAATAAGTATGCCATCTGAGAATTCCGTTTGAAATCCTGCGCCACTCCCACCACACCTCATTCTAATAGTCAACCAGCAAGCCATGAGACTCACACCCTTCCCTTCTCATTATGGCTGATCATAGCATTCATCTGAAGAACATTGTCCAGGGTGACTGAAGGATGCAACAAAATAGAAGCCATGAAAAAGCAGTTCATATAAAGCCATGCATTTATTGAAATAAAGAGAATTTTTGAAATATTAACACTCTTAGAAGCACCCAAATGAATCCCCTTGCGCAACTAAGACATTGTTTTCTTCCGCTTTCTACGACTTACATATTGCTATCCCTGTGGCTGCAGCTGTTATATATTTAAGTAGTTGTATGATTGCTATAAGAGCAGGTCACATGATTTGATGGTAATGTTGTTGGGGTGTTTCAGAGGCTTCTGCTTTTAGCTTCAGTTTGTACAGTGCAGGCAACATCTCGTGTGTTACTTTGAATCTATATATACAAATCATATCTTTTTCTTTTTGTGTAAAACCCAAAACCCTAACATAGTTAGGGCATTACACAAGCCAACTGCTCCCCCGCTCTGAGACAGGAGATGGCTGTGGTGGAGGCTTTCTGGGCTTTGAAGCCCTTGAGGGCCCTGCCAAAGACAGCCTCTCTGCACCTGTGTAGGGCCAGACTCAATCATTGGCACTGGAGATATTATGTGCAGCTCTATCAGGAATGGGGGCAAAGGCTGACAAATGGTGACAGCTTGAGAAGAGCTTCTACTGCCACGTGCCCTCATCTATCTTCCCTCTATGACCCACCTGCACTTCCCTTCTTGTCAGGAGTTGGACAGCATTTGGTTTCATGACAGTAAGGCATGAAATAGAGAACAAAGAACAAAGTACAGCGCAGGAACAGGCCCTTTGGCCTCCAAGCCCATGCCAATCATGATGCCCTAACTAAACTAAAAAAAATCTTATGCTCTTACTCGGTCCGTATCCCTCTTCATGTATCCATATCCCTATTCATGTACCCATCCAGATGCCTCTTAAATGTTGCTTTGTGCCTGCTTCCACCACCTCCTCTGGCAGCGTGTTCCAGGCACCCATCACTCTCTCTCCTTGAACCTGTGCTCCCTTGTAATTGACACCTCCACCCTGGGAAAAAGCCTCTGACTATCCACCCTGTCTGTGCCTCTCAATTTTGTAGACCTCTATCAGGTTTCCCTCAGCATCCGTCTTTCCAGTGAAAACAATCCTAGTTCATTCAACCTCTCCTCATAGTCAATGCCCTCGAGACCAGGCAAACTTTCTTTGCACTCTCTCCAGAGCATTGAGCTACCAAAAGTGAGGCTTTGTTCAATTCTTTCTCAAGCAGCAGCTAGAGTGTGCTGGCCATTTTTCTGGGCCAGCATGCACTCAAGAGCTATCAACAACTGATTGTCCATGAGGATGACTATTCTTTCAGTTCATCGGCGCAAATGCCTGAGATGGACTCCTCCATTTGCTCGAGAATACCCTGCTTCTGGAAATGCAGACAAAAGCATATACATTTCCCATTGCTGTTCCAGAAATTAGTTTTTTGTTGATGACCCCGAGCCTCAACATGCGAGTCCAGATGAGCAGAGTTTGGAGTGTGTTATGTCCTCAGAAGCGGTCCTCCAATGCTGTCTCTGTCTCCACCACTTGTTGCTGCTCACGTGATGTGTTCCTCACTATCTAACAACCTACCTGTAGTGCAACAAGGTGCTGGTAGAAGTACACAGAAATCATGGCTGAAATTTTCCAGCCATTCCCCTCAGCGGGATCTTCCAGTCCCACAATGACAGCAATACCCCACTGCAAAGGGTGCAAAAAATGGGAAAAACTGTTGACAGCAGAACTGGAATTTCCTGCCGCCGGCCAATGGCAACCACATCTGCCACTGTAAAACACATTGCCAGGGGTGTGGAAAATCCTGTCCCATGTAATGGTGAATCCTCAGATTGCTCATTCTCTTCTGAGGACTCCTCACAACATCCATTGGGACCTGCGAAAGACCTGTAATATGAGTTAGTGCTGAAAGTTCTTTTCCTCAGTTTTCTGCCCCAAAAACCCACCTCCAGTGGATTGGGAAAATTCTGCATGGGTTTCCTCTGGTCCTCCAGTTTCCTCCCACAGTCCAAAGATGTGCACGTTAGGTGGATTGGCCATGATAAATTGCCCCTTAATGTCCAAAGATGTGTAGTTAGGTGGATTAGCCATGGAAAACGTGCAGGGTTATGGGGATAGGGCAGAGGGGGAGACCTTGGTGGGTTGCTCTTTCAGAGAGTCAGTGCAGACTTAATGGTTCAGATGGCCTCTTTCTGTAGGGATTCTATGGTTCTACTGCTAGCTAACAGGAAAAAGAGTAAGCATTAATTGGTTTTTCTCTGGTTGGGAGAATGAAACGATTGGTGCACTACAGGGATCAGTGCTGGGGCCTCAACTTTTTACAATTTATATCAATGACTTGGCTGAAAGGATGAAGGTATGGTTGCTAAATTTGCAGATGACAGAAAGATAGGAAAGTAAGTTGTGAAGAGGAAATAAGGAGGCTACAAAGGACAAAGGTAGATTATGGGCAAATGGAGTATAATGTGGGATAATATAAAATTATATATTTTGGCTGGAGGAATATAAAAGAAGCATATTATCTAAATAATGGGAGATTGAAGAGCTGTGTGAGTCAGTGGGATCTAGTGCATGAACCATAAAAGACTAGAACCTGAGTACAACAAATAATTGAGAAAATTAACCAAATGTTATAATTTATTGTGAGGGGAATTGAATATAAATGTAGGGAGGATATGCTTCAATTGCACATGACATTGGTGAGACCACATCTGGAGTGCTGTGTACAGTATTGGTCGCCTATTTAAGGAAGGATGTAAATGCATTAGAAACAGTTTAGAGAAGGTTTCCTAGAATAATACCTGGAATGGTTGGGTTATTTTATGAGGAAAAGTTGGGCAGGATAGGCTTGTACCACTTGAGTTTAGAAGAGTAAGGCTGACTTGATTGAAACCTTTAAGATCCTGAGGGATATTGATAGGGTAAATGTGGAGAACATGTTTCCTCGAGGGAGAATATAGAATGTTTTTATTTTTGCCCTCTGTTTGATCGTTCATTAAAAGAAAATGGCAACATTCAAACCATGAGCAGTTTTCAACATTTTAATTCCTTTGAAGTCAAGGTGTTTAGAAGAACTTAATGAGGTTAAATCCAGAAATATAATCAACAATGCTTGGCCAACAATATCTGTATAAATTAGTGTATTAACTCACAATTAACTTACAAGGAAAATACATTTATGGTTGTAAGGTGCAAATAAAACTATCCATTTATATTAATAAAGACTTTTTAATATATAAAATCCCAAAGAAATTGACTTTCTAGCTAAGGACATAAGAACAAAAGAACTTGGAGCAGGAGTAGGCCATCTGGCCCCTCGAGCCTGCTCCGCCATTCAATAAGATCATGGCTGATCTTTTCGTGGACTCAGCTCCACTTACCCGCCCGCTCACCATAACCCTCAATTCCTTTACTGTTCTAAAATTGGTCTATCCTTGCCTTAAAAACATTCAATGAGGTCCAAGGCCTGATGGGATATACCCCAGAACACTGGGAGAGGCAAGGGAGGAAATTGCTGGGGCCTTGAGAGAAATCTTTGTATCCTCATGGCTACAGGGGAGGTCCCAGAGGATTGGAGAATAGCCAATGTTGTTTCTTTGTTTAAGAAGGATTGCAAGAAAAAAGCAGGTAATTACAGGCCAGTGAGCCTTACATAGTGGTAGGGAAATTATTGGAGAGGATTCTTCGAGACAGGATTTATTCTCACTTGGAAATAAGTGGACATATTAGTGAGAGGCAACATGGTTTTGTGAAGGGGAGGTTGTGTCTCACAAACTTAATTGAGTTTTTCGAGGAAGTGACGAAGATGATTGATGAGGGATGTTGTCTACATGGACTTCAGTAAGGCCTTTGACAAGGTCCCTCATGGCAGACTGGTGCAGAAGATGAAGTTGCATGGGATCAGAGGTGAGCTGGCAAGGTGAATACAAAACTGGCTTGGTCAAAGAAGACAGAGGGTAGTAGTGGAAGGGTGTGTTTCTGAATGGAGGGCTGTGACAAGTGGCATTCTTCAGGGATCAGTGCTGGGACCTTTGCTGTTTGTAATAAATGATTTGGAGGAAAATGTAACTGGATTGATTAGTAAGTTTGCAGATGACACAAAGGTTAGTGGATTTGCGAATAGCGATGAGGACCATCAGAGGATACAGCAGGATATAGATCAGTTGGAAACTTGGGCAGAGAGGTGGCAGATGGAGTTTAATCCGGATAAATGTGAGGTAGTGCATTTTAAGGGTCTAATACAAATAGGAAATATACAGTAAATGGCAGAACCCTTAGGAGTATTGATAGGCAAAGGGATCTGGGTGTACAGGTACACAGGTCACTGAAAGTGGCAATGCAGGTGGAGAAGGTAGTCAAGAAGGCATACGGCATGCTTGCCTTCATCGGCCAGGGTAATGAGTTTAAAAATTGGCAAGTCGTGTTGCAGCTTTATAGAACCTTAGTTAGGTCGCACTTGGAATATAGTGTTCAATTCTGGTCGCCACACTACCAGAAGGATGTGGAGGCTTTGGAGAGGGTACAGAAAAGATTTACCAGGATGTTGCCTGGTATGGAGGGCATCGGCTATGAGGAGAGGTTGAAGAAACTTGGTTTGTTCTCACTGGAATGACAGAGGTTGAAGGGTGACTTAATAGAAGTCTACAAAATTATGAGAGGCATGGACAGAGTGGATAGTCAGAAGCTTTTTCCCAGGATGGAAGAGTCAATTATTAGGGGACACAGGTTTAAGGTGCGAGGGGCATGGTTTAAAGGAGATGTACGAGGCAGATCCTTTTACACAGAGGGTGGTGGGCGCTTGGAACTCGTTGCCAGGGGAGGTAGCGGAAGCAGATACGATAGTGACTTTTAAGGGGCGTCTTGACAAATACATGAATAGGATGGGAATAGAGGGATATGATCCCCGGAAGGGTAGGGGGAGTTAGTCAAGTCGGGTAGCATGGTCGATGCAGGCTTGGAGGGTCAAAAGGCCTGTTCCTGCGCTGTAATTTTCTTTGTTGTTTGAGGTAGCCTCAACTGCTTCACTGGGCATGCACAACCCTTTGTGTGAAGAAGTTCCTCCTCAACTCAGTCCTAAATCTGCTCCCCCTTATTTTGAGGCCATGCCCCCTAGTTCTAGTTTCACCCGCCAGTGGAAACAACTTCTGTGCTTCTATCTTATCTATTCCCTTCATAATCTTTTATGTTTCTATAAGATCTCCCCTCATTCTTCTGAATTCCAATGAGTGTAGCCCCAGTCTACTCAGTCTCTCCTCATAAGCCAACCCTCTCAACTCCGGAATCAACCTCATGAATCTCCTCTGCACCCCCTCCAGTGCCAGTATATCCTTTCTCAAGTAAGGAGACCAAAACTGTACACAGTTATCCAGGTGTGGCTTCACCAGCACCTTATACAGCTGCAACATAACCTCGCTGTTTTGAAACTCCATCCCTCTAGCAATGAAGGACAAAATTCCATTTGCCTTCTTAATTACCTGCTGCACCTGCAAACCAACTCCTTGTGATTCTTGCACTAGGGGACCCAGGTCCCTTTGCAAAGCAGGATGCTGCAATTTTTTACCATTTAAATAATAGTCCATTTTGCTGTTATTCCTACTAAAATGGATGACCTCACATTTACCAACATAGTACTCCATCTGCCAGACCCTTGCCCACTCACTTAGACTATCTATATCCCTTTGCAGACTTTCAGCGTCCTCTGCCACTCATCTTAGTGTCATCTGCGAATTTTGACACACTATACTTGGTCCCCAACTCCAAATCATCTATGTAAATCATAAACAATTGCAGTCCCAACACTGATCCCTGAGGCACACCACTAGGTCACTGATCGTCAACCGGAAAAACACCCATTTACCTCCACCCTTTGCTTTCTGTTAGTTAACCAATCCTCTATCCATGCTAATACATTACCCGTAACACCGTGCCCCTTTATCTTATGCAGCAGTCTTTGGTGTGGCACCTTGTCAAATGCCTTCTGAAAATCTAGATACACCACATCCACAGGTTCTCCATTGTCCACTGCGCATGTAATGTTCTCAAAGATTTCCACCAAATTAGTCAAACATGACATGCCCTTCATGAACCCACGCTGTGTCTTACCAATGGGACAATTTAATATCCAGATGTCTTGCTGAGATAAGAATGCGGGAGAAATGGAATAAAAGCAAAATGCTGCAGATGCTGGAAATCTGATATAAAAACAGAAAATGCTGGAAAAACTCAACAGATCTGACGGCATCTGTGGAGATAACAGAGTTAATGTTTCACGTCCATGTGACTCTTTTGAAGAAAAGTTGTGCATGCTGGTTTTTCCAGCATTTTCTGTTTTAGGGAGGAAATCTACCTTTATTTTAGAATACAGAAATTTCAGCTATTAATTGTAATGCATCCATTCCCAATTTAAATTACCAGCCAGTCTATCCTGGGAAAATATACTATATGATTCTAGAGAAATTAATTAAATGAAGAATCATAGATTTTTAAAATTCATGTCTCCTGTCTAAGATCCTATTATTAATGCAGCTTTATTATTTGTAATGCAAATAGTTTTTTAAAAATGAAGTCAAAGAGTAGGTGGACTTAACAATTATTATTTTTTATTTATTATTGTCACACGTAGGCTTACATTAACACTACAATGAAGTTACTGTGAAAATCCTCTAGTCGCCACACTCCAGCGCCCGTTTGGGTACACTGAGGTACAATTTAGCATGGCCAATGCATCTAACCAGCACATCTCTTGGACTGTGGGAGGAAACCGGAGCATCTGGAGGAAACCCATGCAGACACGGGGAGAACTTGCAGACTCCGCACAGACAGTGACCCAAGCCGGGAATTGAACCCTAGCGCTATGAGGCAGCAGTGCTAACCACTGTGCCACCGTGCCACCCCAGTGTAGGCTTGTGCTGAAAGAATTGCTGAATGATATACTAGAAAATTGCCTGTGGGTATGGAATTGTATCCCAACAAGCGTTGCCACCTGATGAGAAAGTCAGATGGGGAAAATAATTGCTGGGAAATCAAAGAAAGATAAAGATGCAGCTTTCAGAAACTCTGGAGCGGTAAGTCATAGATTCACATCCAACAATCCCAAAACGGTGAATTTTCTGACTTTGGCAATGTACCGAGACCAGAACAGGGAATAGGTAGGGACAGACTCCTATAAATTATTTCCTATTCGTTGATTATGGAGTTGGGTCTGCAAAGGCTTAAAAGCAGGAGACCTGGGATATGGAAAAATGATCATATAATTTTGTGGGTCAAAATGAACCTCATGTGGCATGTTCATAAAAATGTAAGTTTGATTCTAATAACATGATCATGGGAACAAACAGTTGCATAAGAGTATTCTCTTTCTAGTGACCTTGACCATAACAAGTTATGGCCCAAACCCACGACCACTTCCATCTAGAAGGACAAGAGCAGCAGATACATGGGAACACCACCTCCAAGTTCCCCTCCAAGCCACATTCCATCCTGACTTGGAAATATATCGCCGTTCCCTTGCAGTCAATGGGTCAAAATCCTGGAATTCCCTCCCTAACGGCATTGTGGGTCAACCCACAGAACATGGACTGCAGCGATTCAAGAAGGCAGCTCACCACCACCTTCTCAAGAGCAACTAGGGATGGGCAATAAATGCTGGCCAGCCAGTGATGCCCATGTCCCATGAATGAATAAAAAAAAGTTCATAAGTTAAAGTTTATTTATTAGTCACAAGTAGACTTACATTCACACCGCAATGAAGTTACTGAGAAAATCCCCTAGTCGACACACTCTGGCTCCTGTTCGGGTACACCAAGGAAGAATTTAGCATGAACAATTCACCTAACCTGCAAATCTTTGGACTGTGGGAGGAAACCGGAGCATCCGGAGGAAACCCAAGCAGACACAGGGAGAACGTGCAAACTCCACACAGACAGTGACACAAGCCGGGAATCGAACTCGGGTCCTGGCACTGTGCGGCAGCAGTGCTAACCACTGTGCCGCCCCAGTTCATAAGGTATAGGAGCAGAATTAGGCCATTCGGCCCATTAAATCTGCTCCGCCATTCAAAATATTAACCGATGTGTGACTGTCTAATGCATAAAAATGTTATACACGCAGTTTAATTATGTGCTTGTGTTCTCTACAGAAAACCCAATGAGCATATCAGGCCAGTGTGTATATACATTAGTGTGGATAAGAGCAAAATGTTCACGTTATTCACAAGAATGTACTTTTACACATTTGTTACCATTTTTCCACTTTGATGTTTTAAAGTTAAACCCTAATAGCTGGTTGCAACAAGTTGAACAAAATCTGATAACATTCTGCAATATTTCATAATAATACTTGACCAATTTTGATGGCAACAGATGTTGGCTCAGGTGGCATTGGGTAAGAGAGCAGTGGCAGCACGAGGCAGCCAGGCTGGACAGCTCGAGACTGCCAGTTTTGGCCATAAATTGGAATTTGCATCTGCTCGCAAGGTCCTTCCAGTTAGATGGAGCAAAAGATGGTAAATTAAGATTTGGAAGTCTGGTCACCATTGAGAGTTTTTCTTACCTGGATGTATCATCCTCGTTATGTGTTGGCTGTGTCAGCAAGTCCTTTTACCAGGTGTCTAATAATTTAATTGGGCACAGGATCTACTGCAGATATTTTGTATGCAACAGAAAGGCCTGGAACCTCAAGAAAGCTACTCAGAAGCTAAGTAGAATTTCAATACTGTCCAGCAGGATTTTGGATAAAAGAGTACATGTGCAAATGCGCATGCCTGGACACGAGGACAGTTATTGAAATCCAGGCCTCTGTAAAGGAGATTAGATCTAAATCACTTACTGCTATTTATGCCACTAATTCATCCATCTATGGCAGAAAATTCATGCACTGAGATAAAGAACTTTTAATTTCATTTTTTACTTCTATTCCCTGCAAAGGCACTATTCTTTGATGTACAAGTTTTATTTAAACTCTTTGTCCCTTCCTGTCCCATTGTGCTTGCCTTTACCCACATTGCTATACTCTTCTAATGCCTTGACCTTTGTTTTTGGATTTCTAAATCTCCAGCCACAAGGAGATATCCTTAATCCTGGCACCAGGTAGGCAACACAACCTTTGGAGCTCCAGGTCAATGCTGCACAGGACAGTATCTATCCCCCCTGACTATACTGTCTCCTCTCTCTATCACATTCCTCTTCCATAACCAGTCTGCTCATCCATCTTGCCGTTCTTCTCACCCACACAGATAGTAAGCACCACGTACCTGTTGGACAGAGTTAGGGGCTGAGGCTCCTATATCTCTGTATGCTGGATCCCCTACCTCTGGTTCACTGCTACTCCTTTCTGCTCCTGACCAGCGACCAATTCTATAAAGATCTGTCTAGCCTAACCAGTGTGTCCGCCTCCTGGTACAAAGTATCCAGGTAATGTTCCCCTTCCCTGATGCATCGCAGTTTCTATATCTAGGGCTCCAACTCAATGACCCTGAGTTGAAGTTCATCAAGCCGCTAACACTTTCTTTAAAAAAAGAACTCCATTCTTAAAGTATCCATTACAAAGCCAATGCACAAGACCGGACCGGGCAGACCCAATTCAATCTCCTTGCTTGCTCCAAAAACCAAATTGAACCCAATTCATGGTCCTCATAAGAGAATAAAACAAGATCCAAGCTGACAAGATAAGGCATTGCACCCCATCTTGGGCTTGATCCAACACTTGAATCATAGCCAGAAGGCTAACTAACACTTACTGCAGATGTATGTTTATTGAAAGTTTTCTTATATTTTACACAGCAAACAAACCCAGATACAGATCCACACAGTGCTCCCGTGTACATTCCAACACGACTGGGCTCAGGGCTCCCCGTGGCCGGGCGACAAGCTCCTGGTACCCCCGGCACCCACCATGCACTTGTCAAGTCAACTCTTAGAATTTGGACGCAATTTAGATGCCACCTTGGGTTTCAGGCCTGGTCGCTGGCCTCCCCGATATCGGCTAACCATTTCTTTCCTCCGTCTGCTTTGGACGGTGCCTTCAACATATGGGCCAGGCACGGGATCAGAACATTCTGGACTTGTATGTGGACGGCGTGTTTGCGTCATTCCAGCAGGCGGTGGATACGTTTGCTTTACCTGCAACTCCAAAGATGTGTGGGTTAGGTTGATTGGCCATGCTAAATTGACCCTAGTGTCAGGGGGGTTATCAGGATAAATATGTGGGGTTATGGGAATAGGGCCTTGGTGGGATCGTGGTCGGTGCAGACTCGATGGGCCAAATGGCCTCCTTCTGCACTGGAGAGATTCTATGTGCTCTTCTATTCTATGTGTAACGCATTTTTCATATTTTTGCAAATTTGTGCGGAGGGCCAACCCCCAATTTCTGACGCTCCTACATCGTGCCCCCATTGACATCATCTTAGTGCCTTCAATTACTGTGTGTGATTACATTTCTGTTCTTTATTTTCAAATTCTGTCCCAACAAAACTCTCTAACAGTGGTTAAATCTTTATGGGAATGAGATCTGGGGGAAGAGTTCTCGGAGAAGGATTCGGACATAGTGCTGCATCGAGTATACTCCTCCTCAATATGTGCCAAGCTGGGTGTGAAAAAATGTAAGCGCCTTCACAGAGCATATCTAACTAGGGTTAGACTCTCTAGAATATACCCAGGCATAAGCCCCATTTGTGAACGGTGCCAGCAAGTTCCCGCCATCCTCTTGCATACGTTCTGGGCTTGCCCATCACTGTATAACTACTGGACATCGATATTTGACACGATTGCGGCAACGCTAAATCAGGACACAAGTGCATACCCCCAGGCTGCCGTGTCTGGGGCTGTGCCTTTAAATCCACTGCTGATGTAAGTCCAAGCGGATTTTGTAGCTTTCACTACACTCCTGGCAAGATGACTAATCCTGTTCAGGTGGAAATCAGGTGCACCCCTGATGCACTCAGTGGGTGAAGGAGGTGGGAGATACCATTTAGCTGGAGAAGATGAGGTGCTCACTACATGGGTCCACTGAGAAGGGGGAAACCAAGGTAGAACATTCGCTGGACTCTGGGGTGGTTCCCGCAGATTGGAAAACAGCAAATGTGACGCCACTGTTTAAAAAAGGAGGTAGACAAAAGGCAAGTAATTATAGGCCAGTTAGCTTAACTTCTGTAGTAGGGAAAATGCTTGAATCTATCATCATGGAAGAAATAGCGAGACATCTGCATATAAATTCTCCTTTGGAGAAAGGACAAACCAAGTTAGAACATACAAGTTAATTGGTAGGACTCTGTAGAGTGCAGTAGAACAGAGGGATCTGGGAATACAGATACATAATTCCCTAAAAGTGGCGTCACAGGTAGATAGGGTCGTAAAGAGTGCTTTTGGTACATTGGCTTTTATAAATCAAAGTATTGAGTATAAGAGTTGGAACGTTATGGTGAGGTTGTATAAGACATTGGTGAGGCCGAATTTTGAGTATTGTGTGCAGTTTTGGTCACCCAATTACAGGAAGGATATTAATAAGGTTGAAAGAGTGCAGAGAAGGTTAACAAGGATGTTGCGGGGATGTGAGAAACTGAGTTACAGAGAAAGGTTGAATAGGTTAGGACTTTATTCCCTGGAGCGTAGAAGAATGAGGGGAGATTTGATAGAGGTGTATAAAATTATGATGGGTATAGATAGAGTGAATGCAAGCAGGCTTTTTCCACTGAGGCTAGGGGAGAAAAAAACTAGAGGATGTGGGTTAAGGGTGAAGGGGGAAAAGTTTAAAGGGAATATTAGGGGGGGCTTCTTCACACAGAGAGTGGTGGGAGTATGGAATGAGCTGCCAGATGAAGTGGTGAATGTGGGCTCACTTTTAACATTTAAGAAAAACTTGGGCAGGTACATGGATGAGAGGGGTTTGGAGGGGTATGGTCCAGGTGCAGGTCAGTGGGACTAGGCAGAAAAATGGTTTGGCACAGCCAAGAAGGGCCAAAAGGCCTGTTTCTGTGCTGTAATGTTCTATGGTTCTATGGGGATATAATAACTGGAAATGAGAAAATGGCTGAGGCATTGAACAGGTATTTTGTATCGGCCATCACAGTGGAAGACACAAATAACATGCCAAAAATTGATGACAGGAAGGCTATGGCAGGTGAGAATCTAGAAACTATCATTATCACAAAAGAGGTAGTGTTGGGAAAGTTAATGGGGCTAAACATAGACAAGTCTCCTGGTCCTGATGGAATGCATCCCAGGGTACTAAAAGAGATGGTGGGCGAAATAGCAAATGTACTAGTGGTAATTTACCAAAATTCGCTGGACTCTGGGGTGGTTCCCGCAGATTGGAAAACTGCAAATGTGACGCCACTGTTTAAAAAAGGAGGTAGACAAAAGGCAAGTAATTATAGGCCGGCTAGCTTAACTTCTGTAGGAGGGAAAATGCTTGAATCTATCATCATGGAAGAAATAGCGAAACATCTGGATATAAATTGTCCCATTGGTAAGGCACAGCATGGATTCATGAAGGGCAGGTCATGTTTGACTAATCTGGTGGAATTCTTTGAGAACATTACATGCGCAGTGGATAATGGGGAAACTGTGGATGTAGTGTATCTGGATTTCCAGAAGGCATTTGACAAGGTGCCACACCAAAGACTGCTACATAAGATAAAGGGGCACAGTGTTACGGGTAATGTATTAGCATGGATAGAGGATTGGTTAACTAACAGAAAGCAAAGAGTGGGGGTAAATGGGTGTTTTTCTGGTTGGCGATCAGTGACTAGTGGTGTGCCTCAGGGATCAGTGTTGGGACTGCAATTGTTTACGATTTACATAGATGATTTGGAATTGGGGACCAAGTGTAGTGTGTCAAATTTTGCAGATGACACTAAAATGGGTGGAAGAGCAAAGTGTGTCGAGGATGCTGAAAATCTGCAAAGGGATATAGATAGTCTAAGTGAGTGGGCGAGGGTCTGGCAGATGGAGTACTATGTTGGTAAATGTGAGATCATCCATTTTGGTAGGAATAACAGCAAAGTGGACTATTATTTAAATGGTAAAAAATTGCAGCATGCTGCTGTGCAGAGGGACCTGGGTGTCCTTGTGCAGGAATCGCAAGGTGTTGGTTTGCAGGTGCAGCAGGTAATTAAGAAGGCAAATGGAATTTTGTCCTTCATTGCTAGAGGGATGGAGTTTCAAAACAGCGAGGTTATGTTGCAGCTGTATAAGGTGCTGGTGAGGCTACACTTGGAGTACTGTTGTACAGCTTTGGTTTTCTTATTTGAGAAAGGATATACTGGCACTGGAGGGGGTGCAGAGGAGATTCATTAGGTTGATTCCGGAGTTGAGAGGGTTGGCTTATGAGGAGAGACTAAGTAGACTGGGGCTATACTCATTAGAATTCAGAAGAATGAGGGGAGATCTTATAGAAACATAGGCTTAAAAGAGTGCAAAAGGGATGTGAATAGATCCAGAGGTTAAAAAGATCACAAAAGGGAGTGAGAGAGAGAGTTGGACGCAGAGGCTTCAAGAAGCACAAAGGGGGACAAGACAGGTGCGGAACAGGAAGCTTAAAAGAATGCCCGGTGGGGGGGCGGGGCAACAGGTGGTGGATCCAGAGGCTTCAAAGGACACAAAAGGGGTGGGTCAGGGAGTGGCACAGGAGGCTTAAAAGAGCATGAGTGGGGGTGAGACTGAGAGCAGACCCGGATGCTGCGAGGTGGTAGTGGGTGGGGCTCAATCTATAGACTGTCTGCATTTGGAGAACATTAAATGTGCTGTCACAGGAAACCGGGTAACTGATTGGTGAATATTTTGCTTGCTTCTCTTTTAAGAACTGGTCCAAATTATTGGTAACTGTTAAGTTTTATTCGTAGTAAGGTTTTGTAGTAGCAGTAATAAAATGTATTGGGAGTAGTAGGGTTTCTTAAGATAGAAGCAGGGAAGTTGTTTCCACCGGCGGGTGAAACTAGAACTAGGGGGCATAACCTCAAAATAAGGGGAAGCAGATTTAGGACTAAGTTGAGAAGGAACCTCTTCACACAAAGGGTTGTGAATCTGTGGAATTCCCTGCCCAGTGAAGCAGTTGAGGCTACCTCATTGAATGTTTTTAAGGCAAGGACAGATACATTTTTGAACAGTAAAGGAATTAAGGGTTATGGTGAACGGGCGGGTAAATGGAGCCGAATCCACAAAAAGATCAGCCATGATCTTATTGAATGGTGCAGTAGGCTCGAGGGGTCAGATGGCCTACTCCTGCTCTTAGTTCTTATGTTCTGTTCTATAAGATCTGGCAACCATTTATAGCACATGTTGGGATGCTGCAGTTGGAGCCAGGTGAGTAGATACCCGATGGCGCCAGGACCTTGGGTGCTCCCATAGAATTCGCCCCCCCCTCCGATTGGTGGATGCGCCCTGGCCCTTTACCCGAGTACGCCCACCCGCCCTGGCGAGTGTGGGGACCAACACGAGAACTTCTCTCTTTTTCCTCTCACTCTCTTTCTTCTCTCTCCTTTGCTGTCTCTCTCTCTCTTTCTTTTCTCCGCTCGCTAGTTTATAGCCTGGGCTGTTTGGGCACTCAGCTGATTCTCCAGCGGTGTTCCTCTGTCTTTTTGTCTTTATATTATCATCGTCATTCCTGGTGCAATTAGACAGGACTCGGGCTTGTCCCCTTGCCATGGGGAGTCCTTAGCCCAGTCACGTTGGAATGTACATGCGATTACTGTGTGGATCTGTATCTGGGTTTGTCTGCTGTGTAAAATATAAGAAAATTTTCAATAAACATATCAGAAAGAAAAACACACTGCAGACGAATTTTTCCTGGACCACGCTGGTGTCCAGGAACTGCCACATTCCACAGTTACAACACATCACTTGCCCTGCCATTTTTATTACGTGTCAAATTACTTAAAAAGCTATAAATTATTAATTTTAATTAATAAACCCTACTACTCCCAATACATTTTATTACTGCTACTACAAAACCTTACTTCGAATAAAACCTAACAGTTACCAATAATTTGGACCAGTTCTTAAAAGAGAAGCAAGCAAAATATTCACCAACCAATCAGTTACCCGGTTTCCTGTGACAGCACATTTAATGTTCTCCAAATGCAGACAGTCCATAGATTGAGCCCCACCCACTACCACCTCGCAGCATCCGGGTCTGCTCTCAGTCTCACCCCACTCATGCTCCTTTAAGCCTCCTGTTCCACTCCCTGACCCACCCCTTTTGTGTTCTTTGAAGCCTCTGGATCCACTACCTGTCGCCCTGCCCCCCCCCCGGGCATTCTTTTGAGCATCCTGTTCTGTCCCTATCTTGTCCCCCTTTGTGCTTCTTGAAGCCTCTGCGTCCACTCTCTGTCTCACTCCCTCTTGTGATCTTTTTAACCTCTGGATCTATTCTCATCCCATTTGCACTCTTTTAAGCCTCCGGGTCCAGCGGATGTAACATCTGTAATTCCCCAATTCTCTGGCACGATCCTGTTGTCGAAGGAGGATTGTGGAAGTATAGCCAGTTCCTCCACAATTTTCAGTATCACTTTCTTCAGTATCCTTTTTTGCATTTCATCTTATCCTGGTGTCTTATTAACCTCAAGTACAGACAGCCTTTCCAATACCACCTTGTGATCAATTTTAGGCCTAAGTGTTTGATGCACCTAAAATAAAAGCAAAATACTGCAGATGTTGGAATCTGTGTTTACTCACCCATCTTATCTACTACACTGCAAGTTCACGTACATGCAGTGTAATGTTAGTTTAGACTTTATTACTTACCCTTTTTACACTGAACCCATCTAATACCTTTCTATTATCATACTATCTGTCTCTTCACATGTTCTTGGCATCCCTCTATAGCAGTGGTTCCCAAAGGGTGCGGCGCGCCACACTGGTGCGGTGAGAGAGGATGGCAAGTGTGGCGGGAAGATTCAAGGACAATCAAAGAAACATTTAATAATGGATAGATGTTTTTAATGTAGCTGCATTGTTTTATACTTTCTGGATGTCCCATGAGTGGGCGGCATGGTAGCACAGTGGTTAGCACTGCTGCTTCACTGCTCCAGGGACCTGGGTTCGATTCCCGGCTCGGGTCACTGTCTGTGTGGAGTTTGCACATTCTCCTTGTGTCTGCGTGGGTTTCCTCCCACAGTCCAAAGATGTGCGGGTTAGGTTGATTGGCTATGCTAAAAATTGCCCTTAGTGTCCTGGGATGCGTAGGTTAGAGGGATTAGTGGGTAAATATGTAGGGATATGGGGGTAGGGCCTGGGTGGGATTGTGGTCGGTGCAGACTCGATGGGCCGAATGGCCTCTTTCTGTGCTGTAGGATTTCTAAGATTCTAAGATTTACTTTCTAAGATTCTAAGATCATATTATAAAGTAGTGGTGTTCTATGTTATGAATCAAGCACTGCTAGGAGTTGGTTTTTTTTTTGTTTTTGAATGTATTTCTTATGAATAAAAAATTTGGTGTGGTGCGAGCAAATTTTTATTCCGAAAGTGCGGCCCAGTCAAAAAAGTTTGGGAACCACTGCTCTATAGCATCACTTTCTGGTTCTCTCACCCCTTCCAAGTTAGTTTAAACCCTTCCTATAGCACTAGCTAATTGTCCAGCAAAGAACTTGGTCCCAGCTCTGTTTAGGTGCAACCTTTCCAGACTGTACAGGTCCCATCTCCACCAGAACTTATCCCAATGTCTGAAAAATTTAAAGCTTTCTCTCGTGCACCATCTCTGCAGACACACATTCATCTGCTTTATCCTCACTTGTATGTAGTACTGGGACTAATCCAGAGATTACTACTTTTGAGGTCCTGCTTGCTAATTTCCTAACCAGCTTTCTAAATTCTGACTGCAGGACCACATCCCTCTTCCTGTCTATGCTATACCAATGTGGACCACCGATTGCTGGCTGCTCACCTTCCCCCCCTCCCCCCTAAGGGTGTTCTGTCGCCATCAGTGATATCCTTGATCCTGGTACCAAGGGGGCAACATACCATCTTGGATTGTGCTTTGTCATGTTATAAATATAGATTATAGCCAAAGTTATTATCCTGCATGAAGGAAAATGGCAGCCAAAATAAATGTGAAGAAATTAGTTGAGTGATTTGATTTGTTTGTTTTGAGAGTCTTGTTAGTTTTTGAATTATAGTTTTGAAAAAGATTGTGGGCCATTATTGCTTGGTCT
This sequence comes from Mustelus asterias, assembly GCF_964213995.1. Classification (NCBI taxonomy): domain Eukaryota; kingdom Metazoa; phylum Chordata; class Chondrichthyes; order Carcharhiniformes; family Triakidae; genus Mustelus; species Mustelus asterias. The sequence continues at coordinate 48,906,169 of NC_135804.1, read as the reverse complement.
TCTGCTGCTTATTCATTCCTTATTCCTACTTTACATTCCCTCTCACTCATTGCTTAAAAGAGAGTAGGTATTTGAACTATTTGACAATTTATCAAACACTGATTGAAACGATCAGTTTTTTCACTGACCTAATACCCACCAACATTGAGTTTATAAATCATGAGGTTTTGATAACATACTCCTCTTGCTTGTAACTAAAATTTTCAAATACTTCTTGATTTACTCAGACTTTATCATCCTTTGTGAAGTTATGTCACTCCTTAAGCATTTGTGATAAGCTTTTGAAAACATATATGTCCAATTTTCAACAGGAAAGGTTTTGTTGACAAAAAACCCACTGCAAATAATTCTTACTTAGATGAGCTATCAGGTGGGTCCTCAAGTCAGTGTTAATTAAAAATCACATTTTTAATAGGTATTTTAGTGAACGTGATAGCAGTTTTTGTAATTCAACGAACAGAAGTGATGAGGTTGCAAGTTGACCACTTACTGGATTGCAGGGGATATACCTTTTACACACAGGAGATTTAAACTTGAATATGGCTTGATTTGCACTATATTTCACACAAATTTGAATGACTAGGCCAATTATTTTAAAAGATTAAATATTATTCATTCATTATCAGTTGCCATGAGTGGGTTGAATAAATGATTTAGTCATGACATTGCAAAACAAATTAGGCAAGCACACAAGGCTCTCCTCCCCCCAACTTTGTAATATAAAAACAGTTTCTATAAAGATGGAAAGGAGGAGCACACATTATAATGTTTACAAAGATCCTTTGTGCATTAAGTCCAGTACAAACTGTTTAATATCAGGTCACAATGATACAGTCCTTTCAACATTGCTGACTGATCTTTTCTGAAAAAAAAACAATGCTATCTTTGGAATGCTATATTGTATAAGACTGAATAAACAAAACGTTCTTTGTCCCATTGCAATATCTTTGCTTGAAGTAGAGTTTCGTAAAAAGACAATTTTCATTCCTAAAACCTTAAGAGTAAAGTGAGCAGCAGTCTAATATTTGACCCAGTCAAACTCAGTATCCACTCCCCACTCCATTTTTTATGTAGTAGATAGTAACCTATTTATCTTTCTCTTGTCTTAAAGAAGAAATATTAGTAACTGTGGCGATTGTTGCTTTAAGGGCAACACAGCAGAAGAGAATTACTGGTTTGAAGAACCAATTGGGACCAAGAGTAGGTAATTACCCCTGGGGGTGGAGTCCACCCTTGGGCAGAAGACAGTCTGAAGAAATGTAGAGACTGGGGCAGCTGAGTTGCCTACTCCAGGCGATGGGGGCCGGAGGGGGGAGGGGGTAGTGGAATGGAATGGCAGCTAGTTTTTCCTAATTAATAAATACCTGTTGTATTTCTGAGAAGTCTGTGAACATCCATCATTACATTGACAACAAGGATAAAATAGATAATGAGAACACTGCCTGTGGCCCCGACACATGAATATCAGGGTGGCATGGTGGCACAGTGGTTAGCACTGCTGCATCACAGCACTAGAGATCCAGGTTCAATTCCCGGCTTGGGTCATTGCCTGTGTGGAGTTTGCACATTCTCCCCGTGTCTGCGTGGATTTCCTCCACGTGCTCTGGTTTCCTCCCATAGTCCAAAGATGTGCGAGTTAGGTGGATTGGCCATGCTGAATTGTCCATTAGTGTCAGGGGGATTAGCAGGGTAAATATATGGGGTTACAAAGATAGGGCCTGGGTGGGATCATCGCCAGTGCAGGCTCAATGGGTGGAAGAGCCAATTACTGGGGGGCACAGGTTTAAGGAGAGGGGCAAGGTTTAAAGGAGATGTACAAGGCAGATTTTTTTTTTTTAAACAGAGGGTGGTGGGTGCCTGGAACTCATTGCCGGAGGAGGTAGTGGAAGCGGATATGGTAGTGACTTTTAAGGGGTGTCTTGACAAAATACATGAATAGGATGGGAATAGAGGGATATGGTCCCTGGAAGGGGAGGGGGTTTTAGTTAAGTCGGGCAGCATGGTAGGTGCAGGCTTGGAGGGCTGAAGGGCCTGTTCTTGTGCTGCAATTTTCTTTGTTCTTTGACCTGAAGTGGCCAATGCAGTCAAAAGTTTAGAAATGTATAAAAGAAAAAAAAAATCAAGAGAAAATAATCTTCAGAAGCAAGAACTATGATTTTGAGTTTAAGGTAAAGTGAAACCCAAGTTTTACAAAAAGACAAAACGTTGCTGCAGTTTTTTTAAGATAATAAGAAAGGAGAGCACCAGGAGCAGTGCTTAAAGTGAAAAGGGAAAATGCCCCAAGGAGTTGCAGCGAGTTCTGAAGTGTGGGAAGCTGAAGACGCTGTGATTTCTCATCTTCAGACCACAGCAGAACTTGCGGGTGGTCAAAATAGCGATGCCTGCACTGAGGAACTGCATGCAACAAAGTTCTGAAGTTTTGGGGTGAGAAGACCCCAACCTGTTTTTTAAAAAAAAATTAAACCTTTTTAATAAACTGCCATGAACAGAACATTCTGGATCTCCCTTTGAAATTGACAAGGGAAATCGGCACCTCAGGAGAGGAGGGAGAACACCTCTCCATGCAGCAAAGGGCAGATATTAAAACACCAAAATAAAATGACTGATAACAAACTTTAAAAATAAGTTGCAAAAATTTACAAAATGAAGTTAAGAAGAACTCAATGAGACAATGTAGAATAAGCTGAACTCCATGAAAAAGCAACTAGAAGATAAGAATAAGTCCAGTGAATAATTGAATCAGGAGAATAAGAGCCTGAGGACTGAGTAACTCAATTACTGAAGATTGTTTAAAGGAACTAAAGAGGGGGCAGATGTGGTGTTTGTGGAGCTTGTCCCTTTAAGGACAACACAATAGAAAAAGGTCACCTGGCTTGATAAACCAATTGGGACCAAGAGTGGATATTCACCCCAGGGTGCAGAAGCCTGTCTTGGGGAGAAGACCAGTCTGAAGACATGTAGAGAGTGGGGCAGCCGTGTGGGCTGCTTGGGGCGGGCGGGGGGAGAGAGAGAAAGGGGTGCTGCTGCTGCTAGCCTCTGTAAAATTTTTCTAATTAATAAATACTTGAGTTTCTTAGAAGTTTGAACGTGCATCATTAGAGTAACAAAGGTATGTTTTTCTCTTACTGTTTGGTTGTATCCATCTTTTTAATACAGCAACAATGCTGAATAGATCAGACAATAAACGTTCACATTTTAACAGTTTCATGGTACAGTGTTTAATTGTGTGCTTCGTGTCCACATTTTTTGTTTAAAAAAGCTAATATGCTATCTAATAAAAACTAACGTTGGAACTTGTTAATAGCTAACTACAGTCTGTTTGGCAAGGAAAGCACCCCCATAATTAGGTGATTTACAAATTAGACCATAAGGATTGGTTTTTAATTTCAATATTCCCACAACGATAGATAATACGAGGCTTCAAAGGCAAATGTGTAGTGCTGGATGGTTAATTAATAGAACTGTCTCCCAATCATTCAAGGAGACATAGCATCTTAAATGAAGAATCTCTGTGATTTCAAAATAGAGCCTAACAAGTGAAAAAGGTAAATATCCTGATGTGAACCAACACACAATGGGATAGATATTTAGTTTGCCACTGAGGGTAAAGCTACCATTGTGTTTTGGCCGCTGTTTAAAGAAGCTGCTCAGTTTATCTTAGCTGGAATATCTAGTTATCATCACCTTTATGAAAAACAGTAAATACCAAAACTGATGACATTACACAAACACAGGTCCCCGAAACCCACGTGCCTTGTGATCATACTTTTTGCTGATTGCACTGATCAGAAGTTTTGTATACATCTTTAGATAGAACAATTCATATTTCCAGAGCGCCTCTCGTGGGGATGCTGTATGGGGGTTCGGATACAGATGGCTAATTTGCTGTCTTTCACAAAAACGTTTTGAACAGAATTGTGCTGTTATCTCCAACCCCGCACTGACCACCTATACTTTTTGTTCATAGTTGGCCATGGGGCAGTGTCCCTTAAAAGGCCAGCATTTGCATGAGATTCTGTTTATGAAAAATGGAGAATGGAAACTTACTAAGTATTTGCAAATTATTTTGAACAGCAAGTTAGAAAGGTTTACTATGCAGTTCAATTAAATTAGGATTAACCCATGAGAGTTTCTTGGGCACTGATTGAATAAATCTGCTTAAAAGTATAATAGTCTATGTTGCTATTCTAAATAATGTTTTCCAAATTTATTTAATTCAGAATCTCTTTCCCTGAGACTCTGGATTTCCACAATGTGAGATATGGAGCAGAAGTGACAAGCACAGGAATTAAAACCTTGTAGGTCACAACTCTATGGAGGGTATTTTATGACTTTTTGTCCAAGTGTCGGGTGGGCGTGAAACTGGGAGAGTTCCAGATCTGTTTTTTGGGTGCATTTTCAGGCCCCTCCCCCATATGCACTCTGGCTACAAAATTTTGAGCGAGTCCATTGCTCGCTGCAGAAGCCTGTGGGCAGGACTTAACGTGCCCGAAAGCCTGCAGCTCCGATCGGTATGCGCAGCAAAAAAAATAAATAAATAAAGCAGCTCCCTGCCACATCCTTCCCAGGCTAGATAATGCCTCCCTCTGGGCCCAACAGACATTGGACTCCCCCCCCCAAACATTACTGACCCCCTTATCCCCCCACCACCCAGACCAATCGCAGCAGAGTGGCAGCGCCCCATCCCCTGCCGATCACAGGCAGAGTGGCAGCGGTCCCCCCTCCCCAGACCTACCTGCACATGGCCCCTATCACCACTTGGCTCCAATGGCTGTCTGACACCTCCCTCTCTCCCCCCTGCCCCCAATCATAGAGCCACAGATCCCCCACACCCTCATCGACACACCTGCAACACAACCCCCCCCACCTCCTCCCAGGAACACACACCTCCAGAAACCATGCAGTAGTGGCCACAGACAACGCTGCTTGAAAAGTCCTGAGGCTGCAGCACTGCCACTTCAAAGGGTGTCCAGCACATCCCCCACCTGCAACAGTGCTGCATGCACTAGGACCCAACAGCATCCCTAGGACCCCAGGTCAATGCCGAGATCCGGGTCCATGCTGAAAATTGGACACCCTGATCAGCAACAGCCCCCACACCCCTCCCCCACACACTTGCAGACCACTCCCAACCCAAAACGCAACCACAAAACGACCCCGTGCGCACCACGGAGCCATCTGACAGTAGGCACTTACCTCCTCACTAATGCTCACTGATGGAGCGCCAGAAGCCGACTTTTAAAGAGATGTTGTTTCTGGACTGATCCGGCTCCGGTGAACGAGATGGTATAGACAGGCATGCTTGTAAATTGGGGGCATGCAGCTCACTAATTGCATTCAGAGGAATGCTAAAATATTTAAATTGACTTCCCACCCATTTTGGGTGGGCTCCTGATACGACGATTTTTTTCCTTCGTAAAGTGGGGACTGGCACGAAAACAGGTGCAGATTGCGTTAATCGCTTCACGCCCCATTTTACGACATTTTCATGCCTGAAAACAGGCACAACACTTGGAAAATTCCACCCATTATCTACAAGTTCCAAAATTGAGAGCGAGTTTGAGGTGGCAATTGGCATGGAGAAGGGTTTCAGCATCAAATTGGCTGAATGAAAGTCAGAGGCAGCTAATGTCATGTGCAAGTAAGTGGGCATTGTGGACAGAATATGGATTTGGAGGTTTAGCAATAGATCACTCACATTGCAAAATGCTTGGAGCTAAGACTGTAGCCAGGAGGGGATGGTATCACCAGCAAAGACATATCCCTAGCATAATCAGTGAAACCCCAATAGCTAGGAACTCTGCAGCTATTAGGGCAGAAAAAAATTTGGCAAAATTACATGCTATGGCAAATGTAGCTAAAGTGCCAAGAAAGAACTGGTCAGTAATGGTACTTTAAAGGTATCAATTAAATGAAATTTGTTTGATGTAGAAAATGTTTAAAAGGTACCAAGAAGCATAATTAGGTCGGCAAAACTAAATTTTGAAAATGGGGTGGTCAAAAGGTAGTCAGAGCAGTGGGTTTTAAGGAGAATCTTTAAGCCACATGTCCTCTTCATTTTTAGGAGGAAATGGAAATGTTGTGGGATTTGAGGGGAAGAATTCCAGACCATGGGTTTAAATAACTGAAATCAAGGTTGCTGTAGAAACTCAGAACACGAGACCATTTGACCCGTGCTGGCTCTTTGAAAATGTTTAGTCTCTCAGCCCTGTTTTTGTCTGTAACTCTGGAAGTTCCTCCCTCCAGTACCTGTCCATTTCCCTTAGTTATTTATGAAATCGGATATCATCTCCGGAGTACTGCTACTGATTAAATCCAATACTTCTCCATATGATAAGCAAAGAACAAGTTCTTGATCGCACCCTAAACTATCTTTTTACTATCATACTATCTATTGAATAAAGTAACACACCCTAATTTCTGATCAATTATCATTTCAGACTACAAAGAGTTTTTTTGTTTTGGGTATTCAAAAAGGATAAAGGATGTGATTGACAAAACTTCTGGATCCCGAAGAAACCTCTACATTCCTAGAGAATTTGGCTTAAATGGCCAAAGTCTTGATCTTTGTAAAATATTTATTAGGTTTGGAAACCTAAAGAGCTCAGTCCTGGTGCTAAGATTGCTTGATTCACTCCTACTTATGATAAAGGAATAAAGGGCATTAATCAAAAGCAGAATACATTCTTTGAGAGAATGCAGGCTTGAAGTGAAATGATTTGCCTCACCTTAGTGTTAGGCTAAGGGATTTACCTGCAAGTGTGCTTCTCTCCCCCAGTGAGCTGGTAGTGCACTCCTGTATGCCACATTCAACTACGATGGCGACTGCTCCTTAAACACTTCAAGTAGCCAAATACATTAGTGCCAGATGGCACCTCCCCAGATGGTGGCTGTTGTCCTGATTGGCTCACTCCTGAAGGGGAGAGACCCATTTCCTGGATACCAATGAATGCCCCACATACATGTCCACTCTGACAACAGTCTTTCCCTACTCCATTCTCTCCCCCTCTTCTCTCCTCACCCACGACTGGGTTGCATTCGTGGTTTATTAATCCTGGGTGTCGCAGCCAGTCTCCAGTCTGAGGTGCCAGAGGTGTGTTCCAGCTGCAATACACTCCACTGGTCTGTTGAGGGGGGGGGGGGGGGGGGGGGGGGGAGGAAGGTGGATGAAGGAGCAGGATTGGGTAGAGATGCCATGTGAGACACTCTTTGCGTTCTTACATTCAAACTCCTGAACACTGGGTGCCAACAGCCGCTGAGCATGTCAGAACTACAACTTCCATCAGACAGCGCAGGCAGTGACCCTGATTCCATGCTGATGTTCCTTACTGTACAGATGCTCAGCTAGATGCAGCAAGGATAATATGGTTCCAACTGGATAAAGGTTGAACGTAAGGCAATTACTGAGGCCCATCATTGTAACTTCACAGCTCTCAGAAAGAACAATCCACATCGTCCTAATTCCCCAAGATAGGAAAAGCATTATGGATTCTATTCCTGCCACTGTTTCTGATGGGACCTTCCAAGTCCTAACAATCCCTCAATTCACATAAATAAAATAATTGCTGCAGACAACTTGGTACCTGCTTTAAGAATAGGTTCAATTTTTTGGTATAGAAGATCAGTGTGCGCTGGTTGATGAAAAAAGTCAGAGCAAACAGAAAATCTTGTTCTGCCCGTTTCATAAAATGGAGAGTACATGCCAAGCAGAAATTTAAATGACTGAAGATGCATAGGAAAAGTAAAACAATGAAGCCACAACTGAATGCCAAAACATGCATTGAAAGAAAACTGATCAAGTGGCATTCCATGGTAAAGCTTTGTAAATTATGTCAGCAGCCAGAAAAGCCAAAAGGTCCTCTGAAAAAATTTCACATGGTGGATAGGATATGGCTGAAATATAAATATATATTTTGTATTTATCTTCATCATTGATAATAATGATACAGGTACAAATGCTTTAGATATTAATTCTTTAAATGCAAATGCAAAAATAGCCTTAGCTTGGTTTCAGGCACGGAAGGTTGATTAGGTTGCAGGACTCTGTATGCAAGGGGTGACTGGGGGGGCGGGGGGAGAGAGAGAGAGAGAGAGTGCGCATGTGGATGGGGGCAGGGCAAGAAATCACAAGGGGGCAGAGTGAAAGGTCACACGAGCAAGGGGGAAAGATATTTTGCATGTTAGGGGTGCACGTGAGGGGGCTGGTAAAGATTGAGGGGTGGGGGCAAGAAAGTGTACACAAGCAGCGTAGGGGGTGTGGGAGAAAGCGTCAGAGAGAGGTGGACCAGGGCCTTCACATATTGGGGTTGGGCAGGGGGGGCATAAAATGAAGCCGAGCACAGAACCCTACCAACTGTAAAACTGCCACTGGTGAAGTATCTTGGCAATTTTCTTGTACAGCGCATAGTCCTGCAAATTGTAACAGAATACTCGATTTAAAAAGCCCAAAGACACACCAGTCCTTGTTAGAAGTTTTATTTGAATAATCATACATCTATGTAACATTCACAATATTTTTCAGCCTGAACCATTAAGACTGCTAATCTGTTAAATATTATAAATACAAGGTTTGTACAGTTTACGGGAAATCAGGTAGAGGCCAAGGATGAGTGGGGTAAAATACAAAAAGTAAGAAAAATACTGCCCTCATTTCATAAAAAATTTATACAAAATATTCCCAGTTAGATAAAATTGTCCCCATCTCTTTACTAAAGAAATTAGACGCATAACAAATTGACAAAAATACATAGATGGTCTAAAAAAACCTCAGGAAAGTTATACCCCACCATTGAACCCTGCTGACTCCGAACTACCAATAAAGTAAAATGTGGAAGGGGGGGGCGGGGGGGAGAGAGAGAGGGAGAGAAGGGGGGATCTCCATTGAAATAAAGTTAAAGTAATGGTTGAAACAAGTTCTTCATAATGTGATTAGTCATTTATATTCAAATAACAATTTAAAATGAAAATTCCTGAAAGCATTTCACTTCAATTTGTGTTTTTTCCCTGAATGCCTTTTCAGTATTAAGGAAATATTGTCTTTTAATAAAAGTTTTTGGCAGTCCCAGATTTGTTTTGGGAGAAAGCAGAGCCAGGAAACACTGTGCTCATTCTACAGGAAGCTTATTAAAACTGCTGAGTCATTGTGCTTCAGACCAGTGAAAATGCTTTTGAAGTGTGCAGAGATGCAAATACTTCGATTATTGCTTTTAATCCAGTGGTCAACAGTGAATGGATTCTGGATTTGAATTTTAAGCATTTTAGGTTGTAACTAACTAGCTGGGACTAAAAAAGTTTAGTTGGTATTTCTTGATCTGCTTTTCCATACAGGAAAGAAACCAACCCTATTTTTATTGTTAACGGCCCCTCAGAGGGTCTGCATGGCTTGTATGTGGTAAGCACTCTTAGCATTTCTATCATTTTTAATGAAGGAAGATTAGTCATGCTATAAAGGTTTATATTGAAACAGACTCAAGTCTGTTCTATTACAAAAGCTTTAATAGTCAATTTTGGTCTAGTAGAAAAGTTGTTCTGGGAATTTAAGCTATCCAATAGCTTCCCAACGTGGGAACACTATTTTTAAAACCAAAATTAAAATCATATTTTCATGGCACTGAATTAACTACTGCAAATAATTAATGTAAAATGTTAAAGCCATTTACACAGTCAATGCAGATGACAGTGCTGCTTAGGTTAAAGTCTGAATCAAGGCTTTTTAGTCGTCTAGAGCTTCCATTTTACTGATCTTGTTTATCATTGAGTCAAGGTCAAAGAAACTTGAAAACTATTGAGCTATCAATTTTTGACTTAACTGTAAAATATTAACTAAGGAAAAATGGGCTCATGATCTACAGTCTCACTCATTTCAATGCTGAATATTGCTTTGTAAAAAGTATAGGCTATAAAACAATTACAACATAAAATACTACATCAAGCTGCATGATGAAGAGCACTGAAGTCAGCAGGGTCTCTTAAGATACAGGTAGTGTTAAAAGATAGACAGATTACCCTCATACCACCAAAAATTAGAAAAGTTACTTTACAGCAGCATACCTATATGTTTAAATTTTCAAAGCAGCCAAATATTCTTTTCCTCTCAGGGAACAGAACAGCAACTTTGTGATAAGTGTTCCACAGAAATGTCAGTACACAGTTTCATAATTGTTTTCCATAGGAAAAAGGGGCTGTCTGCTATCAAAAAGGTAATGGAAATAATTGGAAGTTGCCAAGGTTTAAAAAAAATCAATACTACTACTAATGAGGTCACTATAAGATGTGCAAGTTTTGTGGTATGAGGTTGTTTAATTTAATTTTAAAACACTTGTTTTGCAATTTCACAAGATACATTTGTCTTCAGTTGCAGGTAACATTTGTTCAATTGTAACTGTGTGAAGTGGTGCATTTTAGTTTTTATAAAAGCGGAATCAGTTTGGGAGGTTGGCTCCTAAAGTGATGTCTTAGCTGAAAGTATTTGATAATTACCAAGATTCCAAGTTATAAAATGTTTCATTTTCAAAATAACGTGAAGCACAATTCTGAAAGATCCATAATGTAAAAAGCGATTGCAATTTTGTCTTGCTTTCACCAATACCTTTTTGATTTACCGGTCAAATATTTCAGGACAAAAATAAATTGGATTCCAACCTCCTTAACAAGGTTCCTGTCAAACTCAACATGGAATTAACTGAGAAATATAAAATTTTATTCTGAATGCTTCATATATTAAAAAAGTGATAAAACAGAAGGTGGTCTATAGCGTTATCATTGTTCCATCTTCTCGCATATTTCCATGGCTTGAACTTATTTTGCTGGGACTGTCACTGTGTGTGTTCAAAGAGTTTAATGAGCCTTTGTATTTGCTTTCTTTGTTGTCTAGCAGTGGGCTGTTTAGAGAGATGTTATGCTGCAGCTTTTTGGTTAGGTCTCCATTCACATAATTGGGGAATACTGTTTTTGGAATGTATGATGGCATGTCATTTTCAATTATTATATCACCTTCATCTTCACTCTCTCCTTCTGCTGTACTGTAGTGGTTATAGTTTGAAGTAGCTGTCATGGTGTACTGACTTGGTGTACTGTCTGTTGACACACCAGAGCTACCAGAAGCTCTGCTGCTGCGAATAACATTATTTCGTTGATTTGCTGGCTTCACTGTGATGATCAAATTGTGACTGTTGGCCACCATCATGTCAGTCACCTGGTCCAGAGACTTGCCAGCAACGTCAATTCCGTTTACCTCTAGTATTTCATCATTCACAGCCAGCAGACCTGTGCTCTCTGCTAAGCCACCTCGGACAAGCCGAGAGATGAAGATTCCTGGAACTTTTTCCACTCCTTGAGGGGTGACCCGTACACTCACCCCATCACGAATATAGAATCCAAGTGGTTTGTCAGAGCCGTGTTTGTGAAGGCGAACTCTACGATGAGTTTCTGGAAGGATGTCTACATCAATAATAGATGAGATTTGTCGGAAATCCTGAGGCATTCCAATCAAAATGTGAGGCTTTGACTTGTGATGGACAGGGCGCAAGACATGAAGACCTTTCTTCTTACGCAGGAGTGAATTGGTTCCAAATGCTCCACAGTCACCTTCAGCTGCAGAAAGATGAAAATATTTGGTTACTTTTCTGCATCAGGAATAACATTTGGTCTTGCACAGAACAGAGCAATAAACAAAGACATACTCATTGAGTTTAGAAAAATGAGAGGTAGTCTTATTGAAACATACAAGTGTTACAATCCCAGATGATATTACAACTGGGCAGGAGACTCCAGAATGGCACCCTGGCTCAAAAGACCGTAACTTTTACTTTTAAAAAAAATAAAACATTGAGAAACAGAGTCAATGGACTGCTAATTAATTTTAACAAAATACAATTATGATACGATACTCCTCCCTTAGTTTAATAACACAAATTTTAAGATTAGCACAGATTACAAAGTACATCTTAAGCTACAACGGTCTCAGTAACAACGTCTCTTTAAACACACAAGACGGCTGTGGTCAAATACACTCTCCACTCTAAACCTCAAGGGAATGTCTGTGGATTCCTCCTCAGAATCCCCTTCAATGATTGTCATGAGTTTCCAAACTCCACTGCCAAAAAAGATGCTTTAAAATCTTTCACAAAAATGCTTTTCATTCGCGGTTTGCATTCCAAGCTCTAATCCACCTTTTAACAATGAATCCAATATCCAGGTCTTACCTCTTCTCATTTAGGATTTTTGTCTCGACTGTTGTACAAACGGTTCACAATTGCTTGAACTATCGATTCCCATACTAATTACATGGCATCAGCTTTTGATTTCTCTGAAGTCTGTTTTCTGACTTTAAATCTGGTTACTGCAACTGTCTAACTCAGAACACTATTTACTTTTCCCCCTTGAATTCTCCTGAACACCACCTTGGTTTTTGTTCTCTTGAAGTCTGAAGACTGAAGTTGTATCCCAATCCCCTCATTATCTGGGCTGTATCTTATTCCTTGGGAAGCCTGCCCCTTTGCAGCGTTGTCCTGTCCAGTCTCTCTTCTGGCAAAGTAGAGAGATATTCATTCCCATGTCCAGCAGAAAGATATTTGCTCCCATGGCCTGTCTCCAAATGCCAACAAATTCAGCTAAACCAAAAACAAAAAACCTTTCTACCTTCAAAGGCCCCTAGTTGCTAAGCAACTACTGAGTTTATTTATTCTTCACATCATAACCCTCTCCAAGCACAATAGAAACAGTTGGAATTGAAACCAACCCCCACACAAACACCTTTGTCCAGCTTGAATCTAACTAAATGTTTACCCTTTCTTCCACAGAAACATTGAATTAAACCCACTTAAAATGATACCATATTTCTAATGCTTGCCAATACAAATATAAACCCCTTAAATCTACCTTTGTTTTCCTAACACCAAGATCCTCAGGGGAGTTGGAGTGGAAACAGAGTGGAGACTAGAACTAGAGGACCGAGTTTAAGAATGAGATGCGTCTTTTAGGACAGATGAGGAGAATGTTTTCTGAATGTTTGTTAGCATGTGGACTTTCCTTCCCCAGAAAGCAATGGAAATAGGACCACTGAATTTATTGAAGGCCAAATTAAATTGATTTTTGATAGATGAGAATCAATGATTACGGGGATGGGGTGGGGTGGTCAGACAGGAAAATAGAGACCACAAGCAAGATTTAAATTAATGGCAGAGCAGGTTTGAAGGGATGAATGCCTACTCCTGCCCGACAAATCAAGGACCCCACACACCCTCCCATCTCCTCATTCCCCACTTCATATTACTTCAAAACACTTTCGGAAGTGTCCAAAGTACCTTTAAAATGACAGTTACATAGCTACACTGTTACATTATGGTACATCTTAGAATAAATTGAGTTCAAGATTTTACTCTTTGAATTTGGCATTTAGCTAGGTACACTTTTCAATGACACGTAGCTGTACAGATTGCTCACAAGTGCAATTCATTTGCTACAATCATTTAACACCTTGATATAGAAACAAAGTAAAAACTAGAAGGGAGTGAAGGCGCAATCCACTCCACAAACCTTTATACATCTCCACCAATTAGCCCTTGGGACATTCTGAAACACCTGTTCCCATTAACCTGATCATAACCATTCTGAGAGGTGCTAACCTTTTCCTCTAGAACAGGAAGGTAACTGTGGATAGGAAACAAAGAAGAAACTTTGTGGCTGGCAATAATATATAAAATGATAGCTCATTTGTACAATTCTATACACACCTCCATTTTTTGTTTTCATGCTACTCTTTATATTAACTACAATTTAGGTTGCATACTGATGGTATAACTCAAAGTACTAAAGATTTTTTTAATATTAGGGATGCAATTAAACAACTTTTCTACCACTGTTTTCTCTCTACACACCATCCACCACCACCCCATCCCACCAGGGATTCACAGTGGAAGTTATGAATTGTACATTCAACTAATCAATCCTCAGAACAGAGTGCATTGTACTACTCTTGTGGTGACCTTTTGGGTGACCTGAAAATCCATTCTAACTGGATTTAAATGATTGGCAACCCCTGGGAATTCAACCCTTGACTGCACAAGCTGATAAAACGTTGCTGCAACTGTTGGTCTACCAGACCACTTCAAGAGATTAACTTTTCCTTGTGACAAAAGAGACTCTTTATGGTCGGTTTATGTTAATGCAAAACCTAGAAACTTGAAGTAATACACTTTTATGCTGGGCCAATCCAATCTATGTTTGGATGGTAAATTGAAAATAAAAATAAATCAATAGGGAACCATCTTGTGGGGAAGGGAAGAAAAGCAAGAGATCAGGTCAATTGATTTCTGTTCAATCCATTAAATTCTTAATCTACTACATGATTCAACTTTATTTATCCCTGGCATCAAGATCTGGTTTTCTCCCTCTTTTGCCCCAAAACATGCATACAAAAATGCATTTCAAATTGGATAGTAAATTCATATTCCATCAAATTCAGTAGTTTAAATGAGAGGGCACTTCCAGCTCACTGGCAGCATCACCGGGCACGTTGCTTATTGACAGATGTAATGGTGATTATTAAAACCTTTGAATATCTTAAAAGCAACTGTAACAGCGGTTACACAGTCCTTCAGATTAGATACACTACAGAACTATAAATAAAATATTCAAGTATTTGAAGACAATATTTAAACTTCTATTTAAGGCAATTATTATCCAGATTACTAACAATTACTAAACAAGAGATGCATTCTTCTCTTCCTCTACATTTGGCATGGGGGTGGGTGGCCATTTCTTATTAAAAATCTGTTGTTTTTGTCTGTACTACAAGATAATAATGCAACATTCCTCTAAAACTTAAGGAAATATCTCAAAAATCATTCTATTTACCCAAATGCATATTATTGACAGTTTCTTTTATTTTTTTTCTCCCCAAGATGTGGATGTCACAGGCTTGGCCAGCATTTGTTCCCCCCCCCCCCCCCCGCCCGCCATTTGCTTTTGAGAAAATATTGAAGTCACTGCAGTGTATGTGCTAGCCAAAACCATGAGATGAAATTCAAAACACTGCAATGAACAAAACAGATGCAAATTTCGAACATTTTACATGGCCTTGTTGCAGGAAACCTCCCACCAAAGACAAGAAATAAATTAAAGAGTGAGCTTGACTTCATTACCAAAACAGGTCACTTAGTTCACAACAGTTTTAAAGTTTATTTTATTAGTGTCACAAGTAGGCTTACACACTGAAAATCCCCGAGTTGCCACACTCTGGCATCTGTTCGAGACTGAGGGAAAATTTAGCATGGCCAGGGCACCTAAACAGTAACTAAGGCTTTGAAAATTAAGAATTGCAAATTCCACAAAGATTTTAAATCACATAACATGTTTCTGTTCCAATTAACAGGTGCAACTCCTCAAAACAACTGACCAGTGATCAACACATTGATCACCATCTTATTTAGTACATGCTGATTCACTGAACAGGGGTTCATTTCCAACTTTGCTGTTTGATCAGTGACCTCAGGAATATATTAAAGAATAAAATCAAAAGGAATAAAAGCCCTGAAGGCTAATTCATTCCTCCCCAACCCCACCCTTGCTGCTCAACAGCTACCCAAAGTCCAGACAAACTGGCTTACTCACCACTTCCCTGGTGGCTTTTTTTGCAAATTCTGCCAGCTCCAGCAGTGCCTCACACTCGCACCTCACGGACCTTGCCTTGCTGCTGGCTGCTCAACTATAGCCTGCTCAGCACTCCTCAGCCCTGGTATGGGGGCAAGTCACTTCTGTTCCCCTTGATGACCGCATGCTTCAGAGTCCTGACCAGCTGGCTCTCCCCCACCCCTTGTGCTTTCTCTCAACAATTCACCCAGCCCAGTGGCACCAAGACAACCTTGCCTTGCTGCTGGCTGCCTAGTGATGTCCTGCCTGGCCCTCCCCAGCTCTCGCCTGGAGGTCAAGTTGTCTCATTGATGGCTTGCTTCAGAGTGTCAACCAGCTAGCCAGCTCACCACTTCCCTCCCTCATGGCTTTTTCACCAATTTGCAAAAATGTTAGTTAAGTAAAGACAGGAGATTTTCACTTTGACTGCTGCTCCTCTCCCTCGTAATCACCTCAGCATTCATAGAAACATAGAAACCCTACAGTGCAGAAGGAGGCCATTCGGCCCATCGAGTCTGCACCGACCACAATCCCACCCAGGCCCTACCCCCAGATATTTACCCACTAATCCCTCTAACCTACGCATCCCAGGACACTAAGGGGCAATTTTAGCATGGCCAATCAACCTAACCTGCACATCTTTGGACTGTGGGAGGAAACCGGAGCACCCGGAGGAAACCCACACAGACACGAGGAGAATGTGCAAACTCCACACAGACAGTGACCCGAGCCGGGAATCGAACCCGGGACCCTGGAGCTGTGAAGCAGCAGTGCTAACCACTGTGCTACCGTGCCATTCAATGTTTTCCTGCTCTAAGGGGACTCGACCAGAGTTTGATGTTGCTCTGCATTATGTTATCAGGCTCCAACTGGTATTCAGACACCAGCTGGCATGAGGACCCCCCATTGGTTGGGACCCTGTGCATCTGCACTTTGTTCTATTACAAGTCCACCTCTGATGCAACAATTTGTATGAAGTTGGTTTTAACCCCTTTTAACCACAATAGAATCAAAAAAGCCAATACCAAATTAAATCTTTGCTTTTCAGTGAAAAAAATAAGTGCAAATGAAATCTTTGCTTTTGTCCTTCTACAACAGCCCTAAAACAAAATCTAACCTGACATTTCTCATTCACTTTTATTACAATTCTATACTCTGGTTACTCAATGATATAGGATATTTGACCCATTACACCTCTGTCAGCTGTTTAAGAGAGCCATCCAAATTAGTCCCACTATCCTTGCTTAGCTCAGAGCCTAGCTCTCCAATTTGAAATGCATCTAAGCAGGCTACACAGAGCTGAGACTAACCTTTACATTGTAAAAAAGTTACAAGGAGCACAATTGCAAGCATACACTGAAGAGAAAGTCTTTAAAATTAGAATTCTTGTTAAACAATGTAGGAATGAGTGTAGCAAATAGTTAAATTTATTTGCAACTTTTACAGCATAGGCATAATATAGCAAATCATGTCAGATGATAGTGATTAACATACTTACCAGAGTCAACCACATACATGAATTTGCCCAGAAAAATGTCATTCAATGCTTGTGAAAAAGCATTCTGGAGTGATGCTCCACTGAACCACAGTAGATAGCCAATTAAGCTTACAATATAGTATTTCAATATCAAGCAGCTTTCTCCAGTATTAATTGATTTTAAAGCACAACAGCAACACTTACTCCTAAGTTCTACTTTATTTCAAAATCAATTTCTATTTTATTTCAAAAATATACTTAATTCACAAATTTGTAAAAGTATATTACAATTGAAAGTTACAGAAAGTGCAATAAAATTCAGCTTTTCTTCATACAGCATGTTCCACTCAAAATACCACAATACAATTGCAATATTCTTGATGTGTGCAATATACATTTCACATCAGGAATACGGTTAGCTTCCTGCCCCTTTATGTACTATGGCTGAAATGCCTTCGACAGTGACTTTTCCCCATTGTACCTCTACAGCAGCTTCCGAAGCTTTAGTGCTAAATATTCATTGACAGTGAGTTGTACATTCAGTTCCTTGAGATCATGCAGAACACGAGACCTCTGATTCAATTTCTCATCTGTGTTGAGATAGCTAATTTCAGCTGTAACAGGAGAAACAAACTAGTCCCGATATCCCTGTATCGGGAGGAAAAACAAAAAGCAGCAAGACCTTTACAGGATGGTGTATGCGAGGTGGAATGGTGCAAGGTTCCAATTTACAAATCATTAAATACACAGATCATGCTTTCTTATGACCAAATGGAATACATCAATTGCCTAAAATTATATGCCATCTGCCCCCTTGTTATCCACTCACTTAACCTATTAAAAAATTGTCTTGGCTCCATCTTGGAGACCCGGAACTTAATCTTTTTTATGTCAAAGTTCAAATGCAGAGTTGCATACTAACATATGAACATTAATAGAGGTAAAGATCCTTTTGTCCATCCTGCCTCTCACACATAAGTGTGATATCTTGTGCACTCTCCATCCCAGCTGAAACCATGTGATCTGGTTAAGGCATGGAAAGACAAAGAAAACCCAGGTGAATTTGGGGGAAGAAATTATAGAAAATTCCTCTCCAATGCATCTTAGCAGTGATGGTCCAGGAGATAACTCTGGCCCAAGTTTCAGCATGTAACAATTTGTAAGACCAATTTCTCACTTGACAGAATTCAGTGAAAGCATCTAGCGCAAATGATAGCAGCCTATTCTTAAGGGTCCACTATTCTCTGCAAAAAGAACCACTTCCTGACTACTAATCTGGATCTGGACCTATAACTTAATTTTTACCCTTGGTCCCCTCTACCTATTTAACTGGAAGTTACAATCACTTGTTGAACAATGATATGCTAGTGTAACAGCAACTGATGTGCAAGTTACAAATTTCACAACATTTAATCAATGTCCAGCAACCAAATGTGAAACACTAGGTTTCACACATTTCTTCTGAAAGCACTATTGGAAATCTAATATTGCAAAACTTCTAATAGCACACAATACAATATTTTTTCATTGGTCCAAATGAAATAAAAACTAGTAACCTTTGAGCTGCTCACAGGTAATACTAACTGCCAAATTGACCCAGATTGGTCATTAGGGCAAATTTACAAACATACATCAGGTGAGACAAACATATGGCATCTTGCTTTTGCACTTTGGACCGGTTGGTGTAAATACACAAGGATCAAAGTAATACAGCAGGAACATTAATTATTAATGACCACTGCTGTTTAAAATTCCTATTGTTACAAACTCAACAAAGAATCCAATTCACAAGATAAATTTCCTGAAGCATGCTGCAAAATAGGAGGACTATTTGCTCACCAATAAGCACTGAATACACAAATTGAGTTGTTTCTATATCGCACTGAAAACCTAGGATTGTAGCACTGCTTCCTGAAATGTGGCTTTAGTGCAGCCAGCTTGAACCTTTTCAGGATCTTCCTGGCTGCTGGGCCATGGCAGATTCTAGCCAATTTACTTTTGGTCACAGTCAACTACAACAGAGATGTGTACTGGATGCCAATAATGCTAGCATGGGATTTAGCACAATATAAAAGCAGTTAAGGGTACCGATTTTTAAAAAATGCATTGAAGCACTAAGGTTTGTTTGGTGTCCAAGGATATTTTCCTTGGAAAACAACTAGGCCTACTAGAGGGCAAATAATTTAAAATTTAAATTAAAGATGCTTTTGAATTTCATATTTTTAAAAAAATATGGAAGGGGGAACCAGTCTGCCAAGAACAGAGCAAAGTTAGCGATTTTAAGTTGATTAACTTTAACTTACTAGTTAAGCATGACAAGAAAAATGTTCCCACACAGTCGGTAGTTTAGAGATTCAAGCTATACTTTCTTGGGATGCTGATAGTTGGGGACTGACCAAAGCTCCAGATTATATTAAAGAACATGCCTACTTTTAATCAATAAAGTTCAACTGGGCAAAGAGTTTTATTATTTAAAATAAATTTTGCTTTAATTCTAAAAATGAACACCCGGTCACCACAAAATTCTGCAGAAATTGATTCCCTTTGGCCTTCAGAAGTACACTAATCTCTACACAGAAAATATTGCTTTATCAGTTCTGTGCATCATTTTGTCTCTTTCTCCCTGCCCCCCAGCTCAGTTCAATTTGCAGATTATAATATACATAAGCCAGTCTTGCATCTGGCCCCTTTTATTCTGTCCCCCCACAATAACCTGCTTGGTTCTGCACTGTTCTAGCAAATTAAAGCATGTTATTTTCCATCCTCAAATGTGGCAGCTTTCCTTAACGCAATCTATAATTAACATCTTGTGGCAGCGGCCAGCCATCCTTTAGGACACTGCCACTTTTGAAGTACAAAAATAGTAGCTCTAGGGATCCTGTTCTTTTTCAGGGTGATATTCGAAGATCTTTTAACAAAGTATGTCAAGACAATCCTTTATAAACTCTGACCTATGAATTTAGTGAAGGTGATTTCTGTTTCTTGCAAAATAAATATCTTCATTCAGTTTTGAAAGATGCACTGAAGCAGGAAACATCCTATTACTCAATGTCTTAAATATGCCAGTTACAATGAACAATTTTTTAAAAAAGCATTTAAGGAACATTCTTGAATTGTAATTATACCAGTAAGTCCAGCTGGTGAAGAGGTAAACCATTCTGTAGTAGTTTTTTTTAAAAAACACCTGACCTCATAACTGAAAGCAGGACATAAGACCTGGGTGAAGACTGTCTCCTAATTTGCTCGCTCTACATTGGAGAGCCTTTAAAAATGGAGCCCAGTTCATTGATTCACTGAGTTGATGCTGGAACAGGTCAGTGATATGACATGGAAGCCCTGCCCACCATCTTCTTCAAATGGTGGCACTGTGGTGGAAAAATCCACTATTGCTGTCAGAGAGCTCAAAGCCACTTACCCTGCCCGACATTGGGTGAAAATCTTGCCCAAAGTTATAGATAACTATCTGGCATCACAAAACATGTCCTTGCATAATCAAAGTACGCTCATATCCATGGACCTCCTGAAGAATTTTGTTTTAGCAGCTTTCAATCCAAGTACCTTCTATTTACACCATGTATGTGATCTTCAGCTACATAGAAAATATTTTTGTTCTGTGGCTAATAAATAAATCAGTGGAAAGGAATCTGGTTGTTCAGTTCTGATGATAACACAATTGTAGGAAAAATATATTCCACATCACCTGTAGTTGAACACAGTATTGTTTACAGAAAATAATTGTCCACCTGTGATATACAGAGAAATTCTGAGCTTTGCATTAAAGTAGGCTCATATACATAGCATTTATGAATCATTGCTTAAGAATGGAAGATACCAAGGAGACACTTACTTTTCATATATCAGTTGGCCAGTTCACATATGGGTGGATTCTAGTACCCACTCTTGTAATGATTCCCCCACCCGCCCCCCAGGAATTGAAAAGGAACCAGCTACAGAATTATAATGCAGGGGTGACATGGGGACAGAGAATGATAAATCTTCAGCACCAATTAACAGCAACAGTTCATAACAGCAAAACAAATTCAGAGTGGGAAACTTGAATCAAGCCTCCCTTCCCCCACATCAGGAGCTATCATTCATAAAATTAGAATTGAGATGCAGCAATTGCTGCAACTATTTTGCTGTATGGGACTAAAATCATCAAGATCAAGTGTATTTTTAACCTTGGTAACTGGCAATTCTTAAAGATAAAAGATTGGAATTTCGGAGACTGATAATTTCTTAAAACACTACTTTAAAATATAAAATGATAAATTGCTAAGGATTTACCATGTTTAGTAATTTATCCCCGCATTGTCAGAAGCCAACAAATGTAGACCAAGTTTAAGCCACAACTGAAAAGGTCTATGTGTAGACATGATTTAGTAATATTGGACAGACCCAAATTCTGAAGGTTAGGAATTAACTTCATTGCTTCCCATTCAACATGACCAGGCCAGTCTTTGCACAAGTGCCTGTAGTCAATATTTTGCCAGCATTTTCTGCTTTTAGTCCAGATTAAATGACAATTTCAACAATTGAAGAGAGAGGACAAAAGACAAGCATTCATATTGTGCCTCTGATCCCTAGACCATTCCAGAGCACTTTAGAGACAAAAGATACCTTTGAGGTGAAGTCATCATTGTAATGTATGAAACATACACCAACAGCAAGGTCCTACAGATAATGATCATGAACAGATAACCTGTTTTAGTGATAATAATTGAGGATTAAACATTGGCAACTACAAAGTTTTTTGAATCTGATCATTGGATCCTTCAAGGGGTAGATAGGGCCTCTGTTTGACAGCTCATCCAAAAGATGCCACCTAAATAGGCGCAGGGTTGGAATGCTAGTCTGGATGATGCACTGGAATGTGACTTTATCTTCAAACCTCTGACTCAGGTGAGGTAAGCCACAATGAAGCATGCTATTCTGAACATGTGATGGAATGTTTGCACTTTACATACAGAATTGATTGCTGTATAAAGGATACTTTTTGACAATGGTCATATCTAGTGTCTTCAAATCGACTGTATTGCTGGTCATGTTCCCTCACATTTAACCCAACAAGGTGGTGGTATATTCTTTCCAGCACCTCTAGTGTTATCAGCAACAAGTATTAAACTTGTAATAATTGCCATCTGAATTGTTCAGAAATAAGTGAATTGCAGCAAATTGCCCAAAAGTTCAAACAGAAATCAACATGTCCTCTCCACAGTTGCTGCCAGACCTGCTGAATATTTCCATCACTTGTTTCTGGAAAAGAAATGTTCACTATTTACAGCATTTTGAACGGTCATTAAATGTTGCAACTCTTAGCTGACTTTTGTCATGTGTACACTGTTATATATTGGGTATCTAAATTAAACAGTTTTTATAGGGTAGCAATTGCAATTTTACAATGTGTGAAAAAACAAATGTGGATAACAGTGAATTTGTAGAGATATGTTCAAACATGTTTCAAACAGAATCCTTCAGGGAGTTGGTTTCACTTGGATTCCAGGAGACTGATGTCTGTGCTGTGTTTTGTGGTGATGCTAAATCCAGCTCTTAAAGCAGTACAATCAGTAAACCAATTGGAGGGGTTGGTCTGCCAAAATCTAAAATAATGTCCTGTGCCAGAGGACTGGAGAATTGCAAATGTTACACCCTTGTTCAATAATAGGGTGTAAAGATAAGCCCAGCAACTACAGATCAGTCAAGTTAACTTTGGCGGTGGAGAAGTTTCTAGAAATAATTTGGGATAAAATAGAAACCTGGGTAAATGTAGGTTAATTAAGGAAAGCCAGCAGAGATTTGTAAATGGTGTTAAGCCAACTTGCCAAGTTTTTAAAGAGGTAACAGAGAGAGGGTTGATGAGGGTAATGCTGTTGTGGTGTAGTGGCTTTCAAATGACATTTGATAAAAGTGCTGCTCAGATTTCTGAACAAAGTTGAGCTCATGAAAAAGCAACATGGATATGAAATTGGCTGAGTGACAGGAAAGATCGGTGCTTAAATCGATGTTTTCAGACTGGAGTGAAGTTCCCCAGTGTTAGATACCCTATTCTTCCCAATATATATTAATGATTTAATGTGCAGTGAAATTGCAAATGAGTCAAACTCAGCTGACACAAAATTCTAGTTACGTTGAAGTGGTCAACCATTCCCACCGGCAGAAAAGCAATTCCCCTAGAATGATAACCGTGATGAGCCAAAATTCCACACTGGTTACTCAGCTGAAATGGTCTAAGCTTGTCATATGACATTGCCAACCAGACCAGAGATAGACCACACAAGAGGGCAAAATCATGGCGTGCTGGACAGGCCGTCATGCGTCATTGCAATCTTCCTGTGAAAAGATGTGCAAAACCTTAGCATGGCTAAGCCTGAGAGACAGTTTAAGAGTGTCGACTAGAGAGAAGGGGAAGTTGATATATATATGTGGAAAACCATGGCACGAAGCAAAAAGCAGACATTGTAAAGGAGATTTCACCATCAAGTTTGTCCATTATAAAACAACATCTGTGAGCAGTTCAACAAGCAGGCATTCTCTCCACCAAGGAAGATGCCATCATACCTGCTGAGATTTTCCAGCATTTTGTGTTTTTGTTTCAGATTCTAGCATCCAGACTATTTTGCCTTTAACTAAAAGTAACTAACTTGCAGAGAAACCACAAGGTACTTTTCCAGCTGCATATTAAAAAAACACCCAATCTTCTTTAGGAGTTAGAATATCTGCATGCATGTTAGTTCAACATGGTACATGTGAAAATAAATGTGAAAGCAAGAAGGGGTGTTTTGAAACATGTCCAGAAGGAGGCAGAATTAGCAATAGCAGGCTTAAATAAAGTAATTCAGTTATGGATACATTTTTTCTGTGCTAAATGTGTTTAAAGGAATGTGATTCAGCTGGATAACATTTTAAATTTTGAAACTATTTTGCTGCCCATTTCCTCCATTGTTTGTTTGCTTTATTCACTACGACTGTCCAACTTATTGAGCCTTTTTTTAACCTTGGTGTGGGGTTGGGGGGGGGGGGGTAATTTCTGGCATTGTGGTTGGATAAAATAGCTGTGATAAGAGTTTTTAACAACTTTGCCCTTGATTTTGCAAGTAGCATTTATGAAGCTCTAAACAGGCAGAAACATCCCAAGGCAAATTACAGTTCAACATTGAAGCCATTAAGAGATCAGTTTGTGTAAACATGTAGTCATGTAGGCAAATTGTAGAATTCATAGAATCTTACATCATTAGGCTGCACTGACCCTTTGAAAAGGTTATTAGACCACAAGACCATAAGACATAGGAGCAGAATTAGGTCACTTGGCCCTTCGAGTCTGCTCCACCATTCAATCATGGCTGATATTTTTCTTATCCCCATTCTCCTGCCTTTTCCCCATAACTCCTGATCCCCTTAATCAAGAATTTATCAATCTCTGTTTTAAAGACATTCTGGCCTCCACAGCCTTCTGTGGCAAAGAGTTCCACAGATTCACCACTCTGGCTAAAGAAATTCCTCCTCATCTGTTTTAAAGGATCGTCCCTTTAGCCGGAGGTTGTGCCCTCTGGTTCTAGTTTTTCCTACTATTGGAAACATCCTCTCCACATCCACTCTATCCAGGCTTCGCAGTATCCTGTAAGTTTCAATAAGATCCCCCCTCATCCTTTTAAACTCCAACTAATACAGAGCCAGAGTCCTCAACCGTTCCTCATACGACAAGCTCTTCATTCCAAGGATCTTTTTTGTGAACCTCCCATTTAGAAAATAATCTATGCCTCCATTCCTCCTTCCAAAGTGCATAACCTCACACTTTTCCCCATTCTATTCCATCTACCACTTCTTTACCCACTCGCCTAGCCTGTCCAAGTCCTTCTGCAGCCCCCCTGCTTCCTCAATACTACTTGTCCCTCTACATATCTTTTTATCATCTGCAAACTTAGCAACAGTGCCTTCAGTTCCTTCTTCCAAATCGTTAATGTATATTGTGAAAAGTTGTGGTCCCAGCACCAACCCAAGGCACATTACTAGTCACCGTGCAGTCCTGAAAAAGACCCCTTAACCCCACTCTCTGCCTTTGCCAGTCAGCCAATCCTCTATCCATGCCAGGATCTAACCCTTAACGCCATGGGCTCTTAACTTATTTAACAGTCTCCTTTGCGGTACCTTGTCAAAGGCCTTCTGGAAATTTAAATAAATCACGTCCACTGGTTCTCCTTTATCTAACTTCTTTGTTACTGCCTCAAAGAAGTCTAACAGATTTGTCGGACATGACCTCCCCTTGACGAAGCTAGGTATTCAATTAGTCCCATTCCCATACTTTATCCCCATAGCCTAGTAACTTTCTCCAATTGAAAGTTATAATCTACCTTTCTAGACAGATCATAACTCAGTCTAAAATAGTCTGATGTCACATCTGGTACTTGCAATAACCTTAAATCTTTGTCCTCTGGTTGCAGATCCTTCTGCCACTGAAACAGGTTTTACTCATTTACCAAATATAAAGATTTCATGGTTTGAACATCTTTATTCTATTCCTCCTTAACCATTTCTGCTCCAAGAGCTATGGGATAAAGTAGGGGAGTGGGACTAATTTCAAAGAGTCAACACAGAATGGGCTGAATGGTAGCCACCTCTTATGCTGTAAACTGAGAAATCACAACTGAAGTTCCTCATCCTGTACCATTCTTGTAAATCTCACCTACACCCTCACCAAGGCCCCAACATCCTTGCTAACATTTGATACCCAGGGTTTGGCACAATGCTTTACCGGAGACAGTGATTTAGCAAAATTAGCAAACCTTGCTTTTAAGTCTCTGTAAAGCCAAAGATTCCACATGCTACAATGGGCATAACAAATCCTGCCAAACATTTCTATACATAACCTTGTGCCATAGAATCCTACAGTGTAGGAGGCCATTTAGCCCATCAAGTCTACATCAATTCTGAAAAAGCCCACCATGCCATCCCAACCCTGTAATCCTGCATATTTACCATTGCCAATCCACCTAATCTACACATCTTTGGACTGTGGGAGGAAACCAGAGCACCCAGAGGAAACCCAAAGTCCTGTATACCCAAATCAGAGGACCACATTTTATTTCATTCTCCAGTCTGAACAGCCATTCACCACTACTTTGCTCTCCGAATCTCAGCCAATTCCATGTCCATGCTTTCCACTGCTCCATCAAACTTTATTAAGTGGCACTTTGATGAGGTCTTCTAGCACAGTGGTAACATCCTTACTTTTAAGCTAGGCACTCCAGCTTCAAGTCCCACTTCAGGTCCTGGATCACCACAGAAGGTGCATTTATAACTTGGCCAAACAGATTGATCATCAGCCTGTAACTTCCTTCACTACACCTAATAGCAGGCAGTAGGCAATACGTTTCCTGGTCTGTCATACTGCAGAAGGCAATGGAAACCACTGCAGTACTTTGCCAATCATGGACCAGCCATGGTCCCCAACAGTCCTTTAGGGCATGGTACCGGAAGGGTGGAGGAAATTTAAAAATTCATATATACAGCAAACATCACAGAATCCCTACAGTGCAGAAGGAGGCCATCCTAGCTAGAGTCTGCACCAACTTTCCAAAAATAAAAGCATCCCACCCAGGCTCTCCCCTTCCCCTGCAATCCCATGCATTTTTCCACTGCTAATCCACCCAACCTTCACATCTTTGGACTGTGGAAGGAAACTAGTCACAGTGGTTGCTGGTTAAGTGTTTTATTTTTACCTGTATATAAGTTGGGCGGTTCCTAAACCCGAGACACTACACTTGTAGTGTCCCCCAACCTTTCACCCCCTCCAACCTAATGGGGGTGAGTAAATATCAGGTAAGCTCTTTCCTTCTTTCTTGTTGTATTACCAAGTTATCTAGAGGGGAAGTGAAGGAAGTGCTATGTTCCTCGTGCAGAACGTTTGAGGTGAGGGACGCCGTCAGTGTCCCTGCTGATTTCACCTGTGGGAAGTCCACCCATCTGCAGCTCCTCAAAAACCGCGTTAGGGAACTGGAGCTGGAGCTGGATGAACTTCAGATCATTCGGGAGACAGAGGTGGCCATAGATAGAAGCTTCAGGGATATAGGTACTCCGAGGAATGAAGATAGATGGGTGACGGTTAGAGGGGCTGGGAGGAAGCAGTCAGTGCAAGGATCCCCTGCGGTCGTTCCCCTCGGCAACAAGTATTCCGCTTTGGATACAGTTGAGGGGGACGACCTACCAGGGGTAAGCCACGGTGACCGGATCTCCAGCACTGAGTCCGTCCCTGTGGCTCAGAAGGGAAAGGGGGAGAGCAAGAGAACAATAGTTATTGGGGACTCGTCAGTTAGAGGGATAAATAGGAGGTTCTGTGGCAGCAAAAGAGACTCATGGATGGTATGTTGTCCCCCGGATGCCAGGGTCCGTGATGTCTCGGACCATGTTTTCAGGATTCTTAAGGGGGAGGGGTAAACAGTCACAAATCGTGGTACACATCAGTACTAACAACATAGGTAAGAGAAGGGATGGGGATTTAAAACAGGAATCTAAGGAGCTAGAGTGGAAGCTGAGAGCCAAGACAAATCATGTTGTCATCTCTGGTTTCTGCCGGTGCCACGTGATAGCGAGTTGAGGAACAGGGAGAGAGTGAAGATAAACAAGTGGCTGCAGGGATGGTGCAAGAGAGAGGGTTTCAGCTACATGGATAATTGGAACACATTCTGGGGAAGGTGGGACCTGTACAAACAGGACGGGTTGCACCTGAACCAGAGGGGCACCAATATCCTGGGAGGGAAATTTGCTACGGCTCTTCAGTGGGGTTTAAACTAATTTGTCAGGGGGATGGGAAAAGGAGCTGTAGCCCAAAAGTCAGTGTTGAATGTAGTGAGGTACTGAGGAAGATATCAAGGTCGCAGGAGTGTACTGGCAGACAGGAAGGTGGGTTGAAGTGTGACTACTTCAATGCAAGGAGCATCCGAAATAAGGTAGGTGAACTTGGAGCGTGGATTGGTATTTGGGACTACGATGTTGTGGTCATTACGGAGACATGGTAACAGGGACAGGAATGGTTGTTGGAAGTTCCGGGGTATAGATGTTTCAGTGAGGGAAGGTGGTAAAAGAGTTGATGGAGTAGCATTGTTAATCAAGGATAGTTTAATGGCTGCAGAAAGGCAGTTCGAGAGGGATCTGCCTACTGAGGTAATATGGGCTGAAGTTAGAAATAGGAAAGGAGCGGTCATGTTGTTAGGAGTTTACTATAGGCCCCCAAATAGTAATAGAGATGTGGAGGAAGAAATTGCAAAGCAGATTATGGATAAGTGTGGAGGTCACAGGGTAGTTGTCATGGGTGACAAACTTTCCAAATATTGATTGGAACCTTTATAGGTCAAATAGTTCGGATGGGACAGTGTTTGTTGAGTGTGTGCAGGAGGGTTTCCTGACACAATGTGGATAGGCTGACAAGAGGTGGGGCCACATTGGATTTGGTACTGGGAAATGAACCGGGCCAAGTGTTAGATTTGGTTGTGGGAGAGCACTTTGGAGATAGCAACCACAATTCGGTGTCTTTCATTATTGCAATGGAGAGGGATAGGGCCGTACGGCAGGGCAAGGTTTATAATTGGGGGAGGGGTAATGATGATGCGATTAGGCAAGAATTAGGGAGCATAAGATGGGAACAGAAACTGTCAGGGAAAGGCACAAATGAAAAGTGGAGCTTGTTCAAGGAACAAATACTGTGTGTCCTTGATAGGTATGTTCCTGTCAGGCAGGGAGCAAATGGCCGAGTGAGGGAATTGTGGTTCACAAAAGAGGTTGAATGTCTTGTCAAGAGGAAGCGTATGCAAGGATGAGAAAACAAGGTTCAGTTGGGTCCATTGAGGGTTACAAGTTAGCAAGGAATGAGCTGAAAAAGGGGCTTAGGAGAGCTAGGAGGGGGCATGAGAAGTCCTTGGCGGGTCAGATC
Source organism: Mustelus asterias (assembly GCF_964213995.1). Lineage (NCBI taxonomy): Eukaryota > Metazoa > Chordata > Chondrichthyes > Carcharhiniformes > Triakidae > Mustelus > Mustelus asterias. Next base: position 48,877,139 of record NC_135804.1, on the reverse strand, counting down.
AAGGAAAACTCCAAGGCTTTTTACTCTTATGTGAGGTTTAAAAGAATGACCAGGGTGAGGTTAGGGCCGGTCAAGGACAGCAGTGGGAACTTGTGCATGGAGTCAGAAGAGATAGGAGAGGCAATGAATGAATACTTTTCTTCAGTGTTCACCAAGGAGAGGGGCCATGTTTTTGAGGATGAGTGTGTGATACAAGCTGATAGGCTGGAGGAGGCAGATGTTCTGAGGGAAGATGTATTAGCAATTTTGAATAACCTGAAGCTCGATAAGTCCCCTGGGCCAGATGAGATATATCCTAGGATTCTTTGGGAGGCAAGGGATGGGATTGCAGAGCCTTTGGCTTTGATCTTTGGGTCCTCACTGTCCACAGGGATAGTGCGAGAGGACTGGAGAGTGGCGAATGTTGTTCCTCTGTTCAAGAAAGGAGATAGGAATGACCCTGGTAATTATAGGCTGGGTAGTCTTACTTCGGTGGTCAGTAAGTTAATGGAAAAGGTCCTGAGGGATAGGGTTTACCACCATTTAGAAAGATGCAGCTTAATCCGGGATAGTCAACACGGATTCGTGAAGGGCAAGTCTTGCCTCACAAATTTGATAGAATTTTTTGAGGTGGTAACTAAGTGTGTCGATGAAGGTAGAGCAGTTGATGTCATATATATGGATTTTAGTAAGGCATTTGATAAGGTACTCCATGGTCGGCTCATGAAGAAAGTAAGGAGGTGTGGGATAGAGGGAAAGTTGGCCGATTGGATAAGTAACTGGCCATCTCATAGAAGACAGAAGGGGTGGTGGATGGAAAATTTTCAGACTGGAGACCAGTTACCAGCGGTGTACCACAAAGATCAGTGCTGGGTCCTCTGCTAAGTGATTTTTATAAATGACTTGGAGGAGGGGGCTGAAGAACGGATCAGTAACTTCACGGATGACACCAAGATTGGTGGAGTGGTGGATGAGGTGGAGGGCTGTTGTAGGCTGCAAAGAGACATGAATAGGATGCAGAGCTGGGCCGAAAAATGGCAGATGGAGATTAACCCTGATAAGTGCGAGGTGATTCATTTTGGTAGGACAAATTTGAATGTGGATTACAGGGTCAAAGGTAGGGTTCTGAGGAATGTGGAGGAACAGAGAGATCTTGGGGTTCATATACACAGATCTCTGAAGGTTGCCACTCAAGTGGATAGAGCTGTGAAGGCGGCCTATAGTGTGTTAGCGTTTATTAACAGGGGTTTGAGTTTAAGAGCCGTGGGGTTATGCTGCAACTGTACAGGACCTTGGTGAGACCAGATTTGGAATATTGTGCAGTTCTGGCCACCTCACTATAAGAAGGATATGGAAGCACTGGAAAGAGTACAAGGAGATCTACCAGGATGCTGCCTGGTTTGGAGGGTAGGTCTTATGAGGAAAGGTTGAGGGAGCTAGGGCTTTTCTCTTTAGAGCGGAGGAGGTTGAGAGGCGACATAATAGGGGTTTATAAGATGATGAGGGGGATAGATAGAGTGGAGGTTCAGAGACTATTTCCTCGGGTGGATGTAGCTGTTACTAGGAGGCATAACTATAAGGTTCGTGGTGGAAGATATCGGAGTGATGTACGAGGTAGGTTCTTTACTCAGAGTGGTTGGGGTGTGGAATGGACTGCCTGCTGTGATCGTGGAGTCGAACACTTTAGGAACTTTCAAGCGGTTATTGGATAGGCACATGGAGCACACTAGAATGATAGGGAGTGGGATAGCTTGATCTTGGTTTCAGAAAAGGTTCGGCACAATATCGTGGCCGAAAGGCCTGTACTGTTCTATGTTCTATGTAGAGCACCCAGAGAAAACCTATATCATTCCCAACCATCATTTCTGTTACTTCAAAGAGCTGCAACTGGTTAAACCATTTGTTGCAAAACATTACTTGGACTGGATTGCTATTCTACCTTCCACCTTGATATTTGTAGTACAATTATTTGCATGGCAACAACTTGCACCTAATTACAAGCACTAGGGTTCATTACTCTATCCATGTACTAAATTACTATCTAGCAGTGTGAAAGGTTGAAGGATTCAATTTTTGTAGCAACGTCTGACTACTACTTTTGAGCAAAGTAGTGAGCCGATATGGCAACTTAGGCCAACCTCAGAATCCTGGTGCTAAGTTGTGACTAAAGTCACGCATTTGGTATGCAAAGTCATTAAAAGTTTCAAATTTTAGTTTCTGAATTAGTTAATCTTTTTCCACAAGAGTGGGAAAACAGTACCAGATGTTTACCCCCACCATTCCCTTTGCTGTCCATTGATTCAGGCTAAATAACACTTGCACAAGGACAGGATCAGGGATCAGTTAGATGTCAGTCAAGATTCAGCCCTGAAGAATGACCATTTGCACATGATAACAGTGGGCTGTTTATTTTGTGAAATTGCACCAGTAGCATTGGAAGCTTTTGTACAGAAAGAAACAAATGAACCTTGGAAATTCTTTCTACAACAAACTCAATCTAATACCACTACTACAAATCACCTTTCCCAATAGACTTACAACTGTGACTAGAATTATTCAATGTACTGCAGCAAGATAACTGAACATTGGATATTTGGATCTTATTACAAGGCAGTAATCTCATCTGTGCTAAGAGATCATAAACCACAAGAGTGAAGTTGTACTTATCTAAATCCAAAAGGAAATTATAGCATGTTTGCTTTCAGTGTTTTATTAGGGACTCACAGCAGTGTCATTGTATGGTGATGACCAGGAAGCAGTATTGCACACCAAAGCGTTAACTGCCATCAGTGCAAGCTTATCAAATGATAACAGCTGAATAACTCAATTAGTATATATTGGTTTATATTAAGATTAGTTAGTTACACATAAATCCATTATTCTCTTCAGGAGCAATCAATAGTGCAACAAATAACTAATCTGTGTATTACGAGAATTTTGTACAATTATTTCTAGTACTATTCCTACAGATCTTCACTTAGCAACAAACACCACCAGCATCAATGTGCCAAAACGTAACCAAACCCATCTGGTGGATGTAATATTTTTTAAATAATGGATCACAAATGTGATCTATAAATACCTTTACAACATCAAAGGCAGACTGCATTCTCAAACAGGAATGTTCTTGCATGTGCCTTAACAATTGGAGGGAGGAATTTTCCATTTCTCGGAAAACATTTTCCTTCAACAAAATGTCCTGTATATTTGATGTTCCTAACTTTAGATCCACTTAATATTTTCTTTTCTTACGTGGATTAAAGTTGACTGAACATATTAAGGACAGCCACTGGCCACACAGCCATCATTGTTCTCTCTTGCTCCTGCCCTTCCCACAACATGGTTCCTGGACTGGTAGCTTTGTAGGGAGATCCATTGTTCCACAGTTCTGTACTTGGCCAACCACTGCCCTTTCTCTTTATGTCTCTTGTTCTACTGTTTAAGTTTCCCAGGCTGTAAACATGCGTGTTTTCAGCCTCATTTGCAAATAAACTGCTAAAATACTTACTGTTCATGCCTACATTTTCCTCAGTAAGCATAGACTCTTCAAATTTGCCTTTGGGATATCTGGACTTCTTTGGAAATCATGACTACACTTTGACTGGACGCCGCATTAAGACTCAGCTGCTGTGTCTCTGATTCACAATTCAGTTTAAAATTTGAAGTCACTTTGTTTAGCTTTCAAATCATCACTCACCTCTGCTCTTAATGAGCACTTGTAAGTTCATCAGGTAACTACAATCTGGTTCCTAACCACAAATTCTCTCAAGTGGTCTCCACTGGCTCTAGATCATGGAGTGAACACCACAGTTAATCTACCCCATGAACTATTCTGCACAACTTAGGTGTTCACTTCCACTGAAATATTTCCAGCAGTATGTCCTCCAAGGTTCTACCGTTCAAATCGCTCACCACACAACCTTCTAAAAAAAAAACTGGATGAGCACTTGAAAAGACTATGGGCCAAGCTCTTGCAAGTGGGATTAGTGTAGATTTTATGTAGTTTTGTCAGTGCAGTCTCGATGGCCTCTTCTGTACTGTATGACTATGACATCAGTCTCGACCTGGATGTCAGATCTTGAATGCTCTATCTATGCTAACCTTTGACCAACTCTGCACTTCATTTCCACCCATCTTATTTATCAACAGGACATTTCTACCCTAATCTTTATGTAACCACGCCTTTGTAACTTGAACTTCCCTGTGCCTATTTGCATGCACAATTTGGCTGCCGATTGAAACTTGAGTCCATCAATCCCAATTCCCTCTTCCTTTTTATCCGTTTATCCTTTTAAGGACTCTCCTATTGATGTGCCTCCTTTCATATATCCCATCTCAAATTCTTACTCCAACTCTTCAGTATTTCGCAAATCTTCCACTCCATCCACCATTCCAGATTTGACTCCTGCAGACAAGCCTATAGCTCCATCTGTACCTCCCTTGGCATCCACTAAAGGACTTATTGTCCTTAGTTGGTTGAGAAAGTTGAAAATCACCATGATGTGTTCCTTTCCCTCCCATTCCACATATAAGCTTGCTTACCTGTATTCATGACCACTCAACCTTGCCATTTCATGTGACCACGCTACAACCATATCAAACCTATTGTCTGATTTCTTTGTATTGCTCTTCACAAACAAAGATTCTAATCCCATTCCCTTGTGTCATCCTGGAACAAGATAATTTCTGGCTTCTCTTCTCCAAAGGAAACCCTCTCCCCACCTTTTGCATCCTCATCGTCCAAGTGTGACAAACCCACAGACTTCTTGGTCACCAAGACAGAGACCCATTTGCTGCCTGTTACTTCCCCTAGTTCTCTTGGCCAAGCTTTGATGATTTTCCTAGCCCTGAACTTTCATTTCCATTTTCTCTCCCATCTTCTTTCATACCCCAACTCCTACCTATTATTTTTGAACTTGCCTCCCACTTTCCTGGACCCCATTTCCAAACTGTTGTCCACCAAATCTATTTCACTGGTCTCCACATTACTTGATATTTCTAACAGTTCTCTTTTCTCCCCTCACGTATTGTCCCCTTCCCCCTTTAAATCTGCCATCACTCAAAAGAAAACTATCCTTGCTTCCCACTCCAGGGCTTGAGCACAAAAATCAAGATACAGTGACAGCAGAATCCATGACTGGGCTCAGTAAAAAGCCCATGTATCCTGGCTGAAATTTGGTAGTCCTTCTATGCTTAAAACATTTCTGTACTTCTGTTTTTTTGTGCAAAGCCAGCCAAAATCAATTTTAAAATGGTACTATCCAAATAAGCTGTTAAGGCTTCAATTTTGTATTCTTGGCTGATCAAGCCAATTATGCTATTATTTTCCATTGTAAGAAAATTCTGGTTGTTCAAATTAATTGAGGCATTGTTGCCTGGATACCAGATCACAAATTGCTGGACCAGCAGAACACCATTTTAAAATTTATACTTCCATGTCATCATTTTGGCTCAGCATGGCCACCTTTAATTTGTTTCACAATGTTAAATTCTTTTGTAAAGGGGAGGTTGAGAGGAGGACTCCCCAAGCAACAATTTTACCAGATAAAATTAAACATGCTTTTGAAATCTAATAAGAGCAGCTCTATGTAGATAATTCAAACAGAAAATAAAATGAAGACATATGCAAGGGGTTTGTGACCTAGTAGCCCTAGGTCAATATAAAAGCAAATTACTGAGGATGCTGGAATCGGAAACAAAAACAGAAAACACTGGAAAATCTCAGCAGGCTGACAACATCTGTGGAAAGAAAACAGAGCTAATGTTTCAAGTCTGGATGATCCAGATTTAAAACGTTAACTCTGTTCTCTCCACAGACACCGTCAGACCTGCTGAGAATTTCCAGCATTTTGTTTTTGTTTCAACCCTAGATCAATGTTGGTTAGACTCCATTTCATCACTTATGCCACATCAACAAGAGAGTCACTCCACATTGGATTTTCAGGTAGTGCAATTAAACACATTTATATACCTCAATTTGAAAATGTGGTTTTCGTTGGCAAACCTACAGAAAATCTATATGCAATTGCTGCCATGGCATTTTAGGCCACTCCCTAAAGGAGAAGATGTAATTCTTGTTCATGCACAGGATTGACACCATCCCACTATTTCTCCAATCTAAACATCCAGACCTGGCCAAAATTAACTGCTAATTCCTTCATCTGGACTTCATGTCTTGTTTAAGAATTCTTCCACACGGACTAGGAGGAATGATCACTGATTGCCCATAATGGAAACCACCTTGGGCAGTCAACACAAGCTTTGACATATCTGGTTTCAAATCAGGATGCGGATGATGCATTTCAGCTGTTGTCCCTTTCAATACCCTATCCATCATCCTCATCACAGGATCATTTCTGGTAGATTTTTGAACTTGAGTCTGTCACAGGCAAATGATCTTGCAAAAAAATGAATACTAGCAAAATTAGGTGGCATTTGCTCAATAGGTAAAGCTAAGCATGAAAATGTATCAGCATAGTGCGCTGATTGTCAATACTTTGTATCACAGGAACGTGCAGATAAGTCAGTGACCATCTTTGCCATTGGCTAGCAGCTAATGATGTATGCCCAAACATGCTAAAGTGTAAATCATCAGTCAATAATGTGAAATAACAGCATTATAAATAATGAAGAAATTTTCATGCACCAGAAATTATACTCAATGCTTTTTCTAGCTGAGCATAGTTAGATTCAGCATTAGGCAGAGTATGTGAAGCAAAAGATATTGGCTGTTCTTGTGAAACTATTGCCCCTACGCCATCAGGTGAAGCGTTGCAACCAAGCAGTATTGATAACTTCTGCAAAGTATCTCTGACATCCTTGAATGCTTTCTCAGTCTGTTGTCCAGTTCCATGACCAATCCACACCTAGTAAATTTTGTAATGGCTTCAAAAATGTAGGAATAAATTTGCCATAATTTATTAATCCTAAAAAGAACCTCAATTGTGTCACATTCATCTATCATGGTTTCCATTTTGTTTTTGGGTGCTTTATGTAGGCCTTTAACAATAATGTGATCCAAATTCTGGACTGTGCCAGGAAAAAGTCACATTTTTCTTTCTTGATACACAAAACATGTACTTGAAGATGTTCCAATGTTGCTTCTGAATTATTCAAGTGCTCTTGTTCATTGGACCCTGTAATTAGAATATCATCCAGGTAACATTGTACACCAGAGAGAATACTTAAAACCTGATCCATCGATCTTTGGAATAGGGCTGATGTGGATGTTATTCCAAAAGACAAAGATCTTTATGAGTGACAATGGTTGAGGTTTAGCAGCTACATGCATCTGTAATATGCCTGTGAAAGATCATTCTTACTGAGTTTATGCTCACCTAATAACCCAACTCAGCAAACAAACGTTCAATTAAAAGGCAGAAATTGAATTTATGGTTGTTTTAAAATTGGCTTCTCCGGAGCCTTCAACATGTCATCGATGAAGATGAACATCTTGCCAAGGCCATCCCCACACCCCCACTTCTTGCCTTCAAACAACCGCACAACCTCAAACAGACCATTGTCTGCAGCAAACTACCCAGCCTTCAGGAGAACAGTGACCACGACATCACACAACCCTGCCACAGCAACCTCCGCAAGACGTGCCGGATCATTGACACGGATGCCATCATCTCACGTGAGAACACCATCCACCAGGTACATGGTACATACTCTTGCAACTCGGCCAACGTTGTCTACCTGGTACGCTGCAGGAAAGGATGTCGCAAGGCATGGTACATTGGGGAGACCATGCAGACGCTACGACAATGAATGAATGAACACCATTCAACAATCACCAGGCAGGAGTGTTCCCTTCCAATCAGGGAACACTTCAGCAGTCTCGGGCATTCAGCCTCTGATCTTCGGGTAAGCGTTCTCCAAGGTGGCCTTCACGACACGACAACACAGAATCGCTGAGCAGAGACTGATAGCCAAGTTCCACACACATAAGGACGGCCTCAACCGGGATCTTGGGTTCATGTCACACTATCTGTAACCCCCACGACATGCTGGGCTTGCAAAATCTCACTAACTGTCCTGGCTGGAGACAATATACGTCTCTTTAACCTGTGCTTAATCCTCTCTCCACTCACATTGTCTGTACCTTTAAGACTTGATTACCTGTAAAGACTCGCATTCCACCCATTATCTTGTAAATTGAATTTGTGTCTTTACATGCCCTGTCTGTGAACACGAGTCCTCACTCACCTGAAGGGGCTTGGGGCTCCAAAAGCTAGTGCTGCCAAATAAACCTGTTGGACTTTAACCTGGTGTTGAGATTTCTTACTGTGCTTACCCCAGTCCAACGCTGACATCTCCACATCATGTTTTAAAATCACCACATATGAGCTGAACCATCTGGTTACGTGGCAGGTATGATGGAGATAGCCCAGTCATTGTAACCAGTTAACAAGTCGTACTAATTCTCCTTTGTCCTTGGGATGAATTGCATACAGCACTGCTATTGCTTTGAGTCTTTTTAGTTGACTATTCAGCTTTTTGTTTCACTTGAACTTCCTTCATTGAGCCACGTGTGTCTTCAAATACAGTTATTTATCAGAAGGTGTTGAAGGTCTGTTTTGACATCGACCAATCCATTGACAGCACTCCAGTTAAGCATATTATCTCCAACCATAATCTCCTAATAAAGCTGGAAAATCACAGACCAGAGTGAACAGCAGAGCTGGCCCTCCATGTTGACCATGATGTAATCTTTTAACGGCACTATCTCTTCTATGTCCTTAAAATCACACCAGCTGGTTTTAAGGGAAGGTACTTCAGCTTTTGTTGGTATGTAGCCTCAGGAATTAAAGATACAACAGCACCAGTATCAACCTCCATCCTAATAGGTTGTATACTTAACTTCAGTATCACCCAGAATCGGTGTGATTCACCCTGTATCGATGAGAAATTCAATTGGAGCTCTTCATCTTTTCTCCCATGTTGCAAATTCTTTGCAGAATTGCTCTTCTTGAAAGTACCCAAATTCTTCTGAATATTCTAAGGGGAAGCTGCTTTCGCCCAACATTATCCATTTTGCCAGAACTCTTGGATCGACTATCCTTGCTCCGACATTCACTCAAATAGCCCATTTCAGCACATCTGACATGCTTGTTGCTGTTTTGTCTTCTTATGGGCAGTTCCTGCACCAAATTGTGAAGCCTCTTTAGTGGTCAGTTCTATAGGCATTGATTTCTGCTGCTGTCTTTAAAGTCAAAGCCTGTTCAATAAGCATTTTCTTTGGATAGCCTCAATTTGGAGTCTACAAACTAGATGATCTTGAAAAGCATATTCTAATGACTCCATGTCATCCCAGCCTTGCCATAAACTGAGCAATGCTTTTGCCTTTCACTCGATTCCTTCAGTGGAATTTGAACCATTCCATGATTATCAGTCACTTTGGAGTAATACTCTTCAAGGATCGTCATCAAATCAAATTTTGGTTCCTGGCTTTGTTCCGGAGCAAATTGAAGGTTTTACTTCCTATTGAATTGAGAAAAGCTGGTACAAGCAACTCACTTGCAACTTGTACTTCAGTACAAAGTACTGAAACTGCTCTACATAGGTGTTTCATGATTAATTTTCTTCTGGATCCTAATTGACCCACCATTTCTCTTATAGGCGCTAGTGGTACAGGACTGCTCCATTTATTTTTTTTGCTGTCTGCCCAGTACTTTCTTTTTACCCCAGAGAACATTAACTTGGTTTTATTTTCCCCAAACAACCCCAGTTGTACAGCAAAGCATCCCTTTTTAAATATTCCAGATACTGCCTGGAATCTCTGATGGGAAAAACCCCTTCTTTTAAAACCACACAATTTCCAAAGCGTAGTGAGGTTCCTGCTCTGCTGCTACACACTACAACACGTGTGCAGACCCTGCAGCTTAGAGCAGTCTACCAGATTCTTTATCCCCCCTCCCCCCCAGAAGAAACACTTTTTTCCTTACTTATCTTCCTTCATTGACATTTCAATCTTAAATCCTGTTGTTTATTTGACCCAGCCTTCCAATATTCAAAGTGCAAGGACCCACAATATTATTTTTCTACTTCAGATCTTTTCTGCAAAATCTTTTCTATTAAACAAAATTCTGATTCATTACCAATTTTCTTTTTGTAATGTCCTAACTATGTTAGGGGTTGTGGAGGTTTACACAAAGAAAACAATGTGATTTTCACATGTAGATTCAAACTAACAGATTTATTGAAGGAGCTGTTGCCTGTACACAGTACAAAATTAAACTAGCAGCAGCTTGTGAAACACTCCAGTGACATCAAATCATGTGACCAACTCTGAAAATAATCATGCAACCATTTAAATATATAACACCAAGCTAGGCGGCATTGTAACTACTTGTCTTTCAAAATCAGAGTCATCAAGCCTCAAGAAACTCAATCTTATTTCCTTGCGAGCACTGCTCCATCTTCAAAATCCTTTCCTTTCAAGTTTGCAAACACGTTTTAACTCCTTGGGCAGAATTTTACATTTCCTCAATGGCCTGTTTGCATTGCAGTGAAAAATTCCAGGCTCTTGCCAGTTCAGCAGTAGGGAGGGGTAGCCTGGTAAGTGATCTACTCAAGCCTCCGAAAAGAAGAGAATTGAGGGAAAAAGTGGGGTGCATGGCATGCCTTCCATCAACAGCCTCCTTTCAACACCTACAGAGGGAAGGATCAGTTGCTTCATGTACTATGTCAAAGTCTCAAACCTCTACTGCCTTTGTCAAGCTACTTGTCCAACATCTATTCTAGGATGAGCCAAAATTTCATAGCATGTTATTTTTGCTGCTAGTTTGAGGTTTTATTTTCCCCAAACAGCCCCAGTTGTACAGCAAAGCATCCCTTTTTAAATATTCCAGATACTGTCTGGAATCTCCGGTGGGAAAAACCCCTTTGTTCTAGACATGCAAGTCCTGGTTTAAAAAAATCTTAACAGCCAGTCTAGTAAACCTATTTTAATGTTGCTGCTGACTATACAAGAACATTGAGCCAATAACACTATCAGAAAGCAGCAACTGTTCTCCACTTCACCAGCTTATTTTCCAATGATATGTAAAATTTGAAATAATTACCACTGTCAACATCCAGTATCTCACCTGATCTAGCAAGGCACCCTAAATTGAAATGTATTCCCTTCTTTATTTTTAAAAGTCATAATGCACCCAAGTTCAATAGGCAGTGACCCCCAATGCTATATTTGTGAGCCTTTCTGCCTGGAGTGCCCAAACTGACAGACCCCTAAATATGTAAAGTAAGGGCCATCACCTATTCAGAAATCATTTGCTGCTGAGGTCAGCTATTGGCCCAACTAAACGCCAGGTTCTTCAGCAGCCGTCGCAACAAAACAAGACTCATTTACCTTTTTAAAAAAATATTTGAGGAGCCAGAAGGAACAGGACTACAGATTGCCTCCTTACCACAACACCCCCCTCCCCCGAATTACCTCCTCACTGCAACCACTGGAATTTACAAGGACTGCTGCCAATGAGGGAGACATTGACACTTGAATGATCTCTTCACTCAGGTTCACTGCCCATAGATGCTTGGGCCACCCAGACCAAACTAACCTTAAAGATTCTTAGTTTGTATAACTCTCATATTAGGACAGGATATCAAAGGACATGTCTTCACTAAAATAGGTTTCATTTTTGAATAACAATTCATTCTTGCCTGTTATTCTGAGAAATATGCATGTTTATAATTTTCCATTTCAGTAGACAGTAGTTTCTTTGTGGTACTCCTAACCTGCAGCAATAGGACAATGTTCTTGATCTGATGATGGCACAACTGTCAATCCTCATTTTCCTCAGTTTACAGCACAGGAGATTATTTTTGCCTGTTGTTTCTGTACTGGCTTTCTAAATGAGTTAGCGTCCTCACCCTCTCTCCATGTCATTTTTTTCTTAATATTTAGCCATTTTCCTTTTTAAAAATTGGTAATGAATTCTGTTTCTATCTGATGGAAACCTATTTCTAGTACTCAGGTCACGTAACTGAGCACTCACTAATTATGTATTCCTTCTCTGTTTGCTATGATCACATTCAAGTAGTTTTATCGAAGACAGACAATCTAATGCCAACTTATATTAAACAAACTACACATTTCAAATCATAGCATGCTAGTAGAGCTTATGCATAATTGTTTACAGTATCAAAGCTTGCACAAGTTGGATAACTAAAAAAGTCAATAATTTTATAATATAATCCATCTAAAGTAAATATGTGCAGCAGTCAGATTTTGTTTTTCAGTTTGCACTGATTTAAAAAGGATGGATAGCTAGCTGACACCCAGCAGCAAAATCACATTCCATCCTTCTCACTGGAGTAGGTAGTGATGGAAGATCAAAAAGACGGGTCAGGTAGGAAGAATAAGACAAAAAAAGGGAAGGTTCTGAATGTGTAAACCCGAAAGAATGAATCCTCCTGCCCCTTGAAAGATTTGGTGAAAGTTTCCAAAATAAGTGATAGAGATAAGCTAACACAAAGGAAGAATATTTTGTAATAAACAAAACTAAATTGTTTGGACCCATTGTATATTATGGGAAATTAAAAAAAATTAAGAGTTTGGAACTTCAGACTTCTTGTCCTTAGGATTTTGTTTATATCACAGAATTTGTCCTCAAAAATAAGCAGAGCAAAAGCTTCAATTTAACCTGAGCAGAATGCAAGTCATGGGCAGGGGCTTAAGCAGACTAAAATATAACTAGTGACACATGACAGATTTATCTGTACTGAGGCAGTGCACCTCTCTTTGAACTTTCAATCTATGAATCACCACTTGAGAAATAATGGAATGAATGATTCCAACCAGTCATTCTTCATTCTTTTACCTGAATAGCTTTTTAAATGTATTCTTTTCACGTATTAGTGGGCAGAACGCATATCTGACTGGTTACAGCAACTGATTGAACTGATAATGGAATCAGATGATCCATCACTTTGAACTGAATGGAATGTGGTGCCGAATACCACAAGCAGCACATCACTTGGTAACCAAGGTGCAAGGGAAGAAACTGCTTGCTCATAAATGTGAAGCTTATCTTTCATACGAAGCATGCAACAGAGAGAGCTAAACAATCCTTTAACCAATTGATCAGAGCAGAGCTCTTCAGTCCTGCTGCATCCAGGCATGAGAAAGAGTGGATATTTAAACTAGTCAGAGGTGACTCCACAGACATTGCCCTGCAACCAACACCCCCCCTCCCCCACTCCACAAGATGGAGCCAAACACATCAATGCAAAAGACATAGCTGAAGCATTTGTAACCATTTTCAGTCAGAAGTGCAAGTGGATGATCCAACTCTGACTCTTCGAGGTCGCCAGCATCAGGTGTCAGTGTTAAGCCATTTTGATTTACTCCATGATTTCAACAGCTGAGGGTAATTCATACAATAAAGGCAATGGATACAATAAAGGCTATAGGCCCAGACAGTGTATTTACTGTAAGACTTGTGCTCTGGAACTAGCTGTACCCCTAGCCAAGCTCTTGCAGTATATCTATAACACTGGCATCTTCCTGAAAAATGTGGAATACTGCCTCCTTTCCACAAAAAGCAGGAATAGTGCAATCTGGCCAATTACTACTCCATCAGTCTAAGTTTAATCAACAAAATAATGGAAGGCAGAGTGCTATTAAGCAGAACTTGCTTAACAACAGCCTGCTCAGTTTTGAGTTCTGCCAGGGGCATTTCTGCTTCAGATCTCATTACAGTCTCGACTCAACATGGCTAAAAAAGAGCTGAATTTCAGGAGGAGAGAGTGACTGCCCTTGACATTGGAACAGCATTTAACCAAGTATAGCATTAAAGAGCCCTTGCACAAAATTGAAGTCAATCAGAATTAGGGAGAAAACTCAACTGGCTGGAGTTATATCTAGCACTACACAAAGATGGTTGTGGTTAGTGGATGCCAATCATCTCAGTCCCAAGCTATTGCAGTTCATCAGGGTAGTGTTTTAGGCCAAATTTCAGTGACCTTTCTCTCCATAAGGTCAGAAGTGGAGATTTCACTTATGAATAGTACTGAACACTGAAATGGAGATTCCTCAGATACTTAAGCAGTCATTACCCATATGCAGCAAGACCTGAACAACATTCAGGCTTGGGATGATAAGTGGGAAGTAACAGGGCATTAGGAGCATCCCATGGGATAATGGCTACCCTGATCAGATCATTTCATGCTGTATATTGCTCAAACTCATGAATGGGCTTAAGGCAGTCAATTTCAGCCCTGAAATGCCCAGTCTATCTCTGATTGCTCTGGAAGGACAAGGTATCTCAAAATATTGAGAAACAGGTGAAGCTAGCTGTTTCATACTGCTATTGGGCAGTAGGGTGGTATTCACCACTAGCCGAAAAGATATTCTGCCTATTGCACAAATGAGTAATAAAGGTACATGATACCAAGTGTGGAGGCTGTACATCCCAAAGACTGGCAGATTGTAACAAACAGCATGTCCATTTCACTGTTTGCAATGGGCAAAAGTACAGACCATACCAAACCAGCCTGTTCTTGCAAAACTCAAATCATCATCCAAAATAGATGTGATTCCACAATTGGACAACATTTGGTAATTAATCCTTGGTGTGCTAAGTCAGGATCAGTGTGGCATGTGTACTGGAAGCTTCATATATTAATATACAGGGTCATGTTCATTACAGACAGATAGAACATCTAGAGTGCCACTGGTGTAGAGGTATCATGCAAGATTCCCATTCTTGAGACCTGGGTTCGATTCCCAGGTGGCGCACTGGCACACAGTGGTTAGCACAGCTGCCTCAGGGACCCAGGTGACAGACTGTGAAGTTTGCACATTCTCCCAGTGTCTGCGTGGGTTTCCTCCAGGTGCTCCGGTTTTCTCCCACAGTCCAAAGATGTGCGGGTTAGGTGGATTGGCCATGATATTTACCCTGTGTGTCAGGGAAATTGTGTGGGGTCACGGGGATAGGACCTGGGTGGCATTGTTGTTGGTGCAGGCTCGATGGACCGAATGGCATCCTTTCTATGATCTACACACATTGCACCTTTTTGAGTTAAACAAAAGTGGCAGCCATTCGCTGATTCATTCCTCAGGGAAAAGCCTTTACCAGAGTTAAGCTGCCTGGTTTAAATTTCAAATGATGCATAGCAGTTAACTGGCAAACACCATCAACTGGTGCATTCTCCATGGCAACACCTCTACCAGAGACTACTTGTCAACCAATCTGCATCCTCTTATACAGTATAAAGTTATTTCTCTTGAGATTGTCCTGATGAGTGAAAAATGAGTGAAAAGCTTAGACAAAATGTCTTTCTTCAGCAATATGCAAGTTCTAAACTATCAAACTACTATTTGAACTAAAAAATACTGGAACTATTTATAGGACTCTTATATATCCCTAGGTGTAATATTTTGTACCATTTCAAACAATTTGTCTAGGCACGTACAAGTACTGTTAGCATAAGTTCCTGCAAATTCCTCAGCTACAATTCCAGTGTAAACTAGCATTGGTTGGACTGGCTGTATTCCCCAGCAACAAGGGGAGATAAAGTTCCTGCGAAGAATTTGAAAGCTGAACCAATAAACAGTGTAGATAGCTGGTGTCTGAGCTAAATTAATTGCAACGCTGGAATTTGTAATTTTAAATGTTAGCATCTAATCATTATCCACTAGGAACCATCACAACTGCATAAGAAACAGAACTATGAACAGGAGTAGGCAATTCAGCCCCTCAAGCCTGCTCCACCATTTAATACAGTAATGGCTGATCTCATCCTGGCCTCAACTCCACCTTCCTACCCATTCACTACAGCCCTTCACACCCTTGCTAATTTAAAAAATCTGTCCACCTCTTCCTTAAATTTACTCAAAGGTTCCAGCATCCACCATTCTGTTGGGCAGTGAATGCCACAGACTCATGATCCTTCGAAAAGTAATTTCTCTTCATCTCTTCAATCTGCTACTCCTTATCCTAAAACTATGATCTCTTGTTCTAGATTGTCCTACAAGAGGAAACATCCTCTCCACATCTACTTTGTCAATCCCCTTCATCTTGCAAATAATTGGTATGTCTTTCACAATTTCAGAACATCCCAAAGCATTTAGTCAGTCATAGAGGTCTACAGCACAGTAAAAGGTCTTTTGGCCCATCACACCTGTGCTGGCCAAAAGCAAACCACCCAACTACTTTAATCTCATTTTCCAACACTTGCCGCATAGCCTTGTATGCCTTGGCATTGCAAGTGCACATCTAAATACTTAAATGTTATGAGGGTCTCTGCCTCCACTACCCTCGGGTAGTGAGTTCTAGACTCCCACCACCCTTTGGGTGCAAAAGGTTTTCCTCAACCCCTCCAAGCCTCCTGCCCCCTACCTTAAATCAATACCCCTGGTCAATGATCCCTCCACTGAGCTTCTTCCCAACTACTCTATCCATGCCTCTCAATTTTATACATCTCAATCATGTCTCCCCTCAGTTTCCTCTGCTCCAAGGGAAACAACCCCAGTTTATTCGATCTCTCTTCATCACTGAAATTCCAGCCCAGGCAATATCCTGGTAAATCTCCCCTTCACCCTTTCCAATGCCATCACATCCTTCCTATAACGTGGATTCCAAAACTGCACACAATACTCTGATCTAACCAATGTTTTACATAGGGAGCTTATGCTGGAACTGCTATTTACCTCGGCTAATAAAGGCAAGTAAACCATATGCCTTCTTAACCACTTTATCCATCTAATGCAATAAAGCAGTGACTGTGGTTCAAAATGTAGGGAAACAAAAACAATTTGCACATAGCAAGGTCCCATAAACAGAAAAAAAAATCAAGTAGTTGGATGATCTGACTTTTGAAACTTTAAATTTGGCCACAAGAACCTTTACATCCACTCAAGTGTAAAGAGGGCCTCTATTTAACCTTCCATTTGAAGACCCCTCTAAAATGATCAGGTATCCTGATCACAGTGCACTGAGACCCCCCCATGAACATCAAGACAACCACCCACTCCCCCTCATCACTAGCATCGGGACCCTCCCAATCGGATCCCTGTCATAGCCACTTCAGGTCCTGCCCCAGCTCAACTGGCACTGCCAGGGTGCTGGATGGGCATTGCCCAGCTTCAATGGCCTCTGGGCTCCCTAGCATGGTCATCACACCAGTTGAGATTCTCACTTGGCCCACGCCACACCAGAGGGTTGGAAGATCCCATGAGCTGGGAGAATCTGGCGTCAAACGGGCTGAGCATATTTAAATACTACTTTAAATCTGCTAATCAGCTTCGCACCCTTTCTGGGCATGATTCAGTTTGTGCCAGGAGAAAGGGACTGGAATGATTGTGAACACTTTGGCGCCCGGCATAAAACCAGTTTAAGGCCTGCACGCAATTTTAGGATTGGTGTGATCTGCGTCAGGCGCAGCAAGGTCGTAAAATCTCATCCAAAAAGATACAGGAGAGTTGGCAGCAGCCCACAATATTCCTACAAAGCTGGGTGGAGCACTCCTCTCCATAAAAAAGGGTAAGAGTACTAAAAGTACTTAAACAATTTTTTTTTAAGCTGCTGCAATGAAAAAACTAGTTAACACTTGCATGACATTGGCCCTGAAGGACTGGGAAACATTACTGAAAGGAAGAACAGTGGACAGGCAATGGCAGACATTTAAAGAATGAATAGTGAACTCCAGAAGTTGTTTATTCCTGTTTGGCGCAAGAGTGGTAAGGGAATTATGGCCAAACCATGGCTTACAAAGGAAATTAGAGATAGTATCAGATTCAGAGAAGCATACAAATTGACAAGAAAAAGCAATAGGTCTGAGGATTGGGAGCAGTTTAAAATACAGCAAAGGAAGATGTTGATTTGATTTATTATTGTCACATGTATTAGCATAGAGTGAAAAGTATTGTTTCTCACGCACTATACAGATAAAACATACCATTCATAGAGAAGGAAATGAGTGTGCACAGAATGTAGTGTTACAGTCATAGTTAGGGTGAAGAGAAAGATCAACTTAATGCCAAAGTAGGTCCATTCAAAAGTCTAATGGCAGCAGGGAAGAAGCTGTTCTTGAATCGATTGGTATGTGGCCTCAGGCTTTTGTATTGTTTTCCCGATGGAAGAAGGTGGGAGAGAGAATATCCGGGGTGCATGGGGTCCTTAATTATACTGGCTGCTCTGCCAAGGCAGCAGGAAGTCTAAACAGAGTCAATGGATGGGAGGCTGGTTTGCATGATGGATTGGGCTACATTCAAGACCTTTTTGTCTTGGGCAGAGCAGGAGACATACCAAGCTGTGATACAACCAGAAAGAATGCTTTCTATGGTGCATCTGTAAAAGTTAGAGTTGGAGAGAGTCATAGCTGACATGCCAAATTTCCTTAGTCTTCTGTGAAAGCTGAGGCATTGGTGGACTTTCCTAACTATAGTGTTGGGGGGGGGGGGGGGGGGGGGGGGAAGAGACCAAGAGAAAAATAGAGTATGAAAATAAACTAGCACGGAACATAAAAACTGACTGTAAAAGTTTCTATAGGTATGTAAAGAGAGTAAGAGTGACAAAAACGAATGTAGGCCCCTTAGGCAGAAACAGGAAAATTCATAATGGGAATAAAAAATGGCTGAGGAATTAAATTTGTACTTTGCTTCAGTCTTCACAAAGGAAGACATAAATAATCAGAAGTGCTGAGAGAAACATGTTTAGTGAGGAGCTGAAGGAAATCAGCATTAATAGAGAAATGGTTTTGGGAAAATTGATGGGATTGAAGGTGGATAAATCGCTAAGTCTTTATAATCTTCATCCCAGAGTACTTAAGGTGACAATCTGGCAATAGTAGATCCATTGGTGGTTATTTTCCAAAATTCTTTGGACTCTAGACTAGTTCCCAAGATAGGAGGATAGCTAATGTAAGCCTGCTATTGAAAAAGGGAGGTAGGTAGAGAAAACAGGAAACTATAGACCAGTGAGCCCAACGTCAGTGCTGGGGAAGTTGCTAGAGTCTATTATCAAGGATTTCATAACTCAGTATTTGGAAGGCAGTGGTACAATCAGATAAAGTCAGCATGGATTTACAAAAGGGAAATCATGCTTGACAAATTTATCTTTGAGGATGTAACAAGTAGAGTTGACTGAGGAGAACCAGAAGATGTGGTTTATTTAGACTTTTGATAAGGTCTCACATAACAGACTACTAAGTTAAGTCAAAGCACATAGGATTGGAAGTAATGTCTTGAGATGAATAGAAAGCTGGTTAGCAGATAGGAAGCAAAGAGTTGGCGTAAATGGGTCTTTTTCTGATTGGCAGTGACGAGTGGGGTTCCGCAGGAATCTGTGCTAGGACCCCAACTGTTCACATTAGATATTAATGATTTGGAAGAGGGAACTGAACGTATTATCTTCAAATTTGCAGATGATATAAAGTTGGGTGGGAGGGTGAGCTGTGAGGGGGATGCAGAGATGCTTCAGCGTGATGTAGACAGGCTGAATGTGTGGGTGTGTGCATGGCAGATACAATATAATGTGGATAAATACGAGGTTCTCCACTTTGGTGGCAATAATAGGAAGACAGATTATTACTTGAATGGGTGTAAATTGAGAGAAGTGGATACTCAACGAGACCTTGGAGTCCTCATGCATCAGTTGCTGAAAGTAAGCACGCAGATACAGCAGTCAGTAAAGGCGGCAAATGGTATTTTGGCCTTCAGAGTGAGAGGATTTGAGTATAGGGATAGGGATGTTTTGCTGCAATTGTAGGGAGTTGGTGTGGCCACACCTTGTGAATTGTGTGCAGTTTTGGTGTCCTTATTTGAGCAAGGATGTCCTTGCTTTGGAGGGAGTACAGTGAAGGTTTGCCAGGCTGATTTCTGGGATGGCAGCTTGGTCATATGAGAGACTAAATTGATTAGGATTATATTCATTGGAGTCCAGAAGAGAGAGAGGGAATCTCAGATACTTATAAAATTCTAACAGGATAGACTCAGAAAGAATGTTCCCAATGGTGGGGGAGGTCCAGAACTAGGAGCCATAGTTTGAGGATAAGGGGTAAACCTTTTAGAACCAAGTTGAGAAACTTCTTCATCCAGAAGAATGTGAATGTGTAGAATTCACTACAAGAGAAGAAATTAGATATAGCTCTTGAGGCTAAAGGGATCAAGGGTGATATGTTTGTTTGGCGGGGGGGGGGGGGGGGGGGGGAGAGAAAGAAAGGGGAGGAAATCAGGATATTGAATTCGATGATTAGCCATGACAACCATCATCAAAATGAATGGTGGAACAGGCTATTCCTGCTTCTAGTTTCTATGACACAGGGTTCACCTAATTTATCCCCCTGATCCTGTAGACAGTTCCCAAAAGAGGCACAGGACCATTTTTAATGCAAGTGTAATTTTAGAAACTACCATGAATGTCTAAACTAGCAAGTACCAATGCAGTAGTTTCAGACCAATTGTACCCAAATAATCATATCACACATCAATTTCTACACCAGCGAATTCAAAATAACTTCAGCTAAATAAGGTGTACACCAAGTGCCAGGGTGTTCGAAGAGGTTATGTACTCACATCTGTGGACTGAACCTTCAACCATGGTAAAGTCACTGTATCCCAAATAACCATAGGCTGGTGGTAATTTAACATGATCACACCTCAGGCAAGGGACAAAGGTTGAGAAAATGGGCCTTCACGAATAATCTCAGCCGGTATGGGAATTGAACCCATGCTGTTGGTATTACTCTGCATCATGAACCAGCTGTCTGACCCGACTGGCAAGTAAGACAACATAAAATGTATTTCAGAAATCCTCTTGTGGATCAAGTTGTATGCAAGGAGGATGAGGACAATGACTTTAAACATCTTTCCAGTCAGGTTTTAAGGTAATTTAGTTCTCCCATTGCTGAACATGTGTGGTGAATGCGATTGCAGTAGACCAAATTAATGATTTTTACCTCTTAACCCACATTGAATGGAACTAAATTTCAAAGCTCCATGGAAATTAGGTTAATTTTTCACTTGCACATTGCTGTATTTGTGGTGTGACACCACTTTGACCTCTACACTTGCAGTCAATGATCTGTTCCATAAACTTACTTTCAGGTTGTCACGAGTTATGCTCCCAGGAAAATACTGACCGATTTCAGAACTTAAGGGATAACATTAAGCTTTACATTTTTGATAAGGCTACAGAGAGAGAAAGTTAGTTATAAAAATGTGCTGCAATGGAAAAATTGCCTCAAATGAATATACGTAAAATTACAAATTTCCAAAAAAGTGCAGCTTTTTTAAAAAAAAAGTAGTTAATTCAGTAAATGGCAGTTTTCTATTTCAAAAGCAGGTTCACTTGGGAAAAGTTCTTGAAACTGACAAGACATTCATATGCAAGAAAAAGGGAAAGGAGACAGTATAGCAAAAACAAAAGGCTAGAAAGAGAGAAAAGAGTAAGGAAAACCAAAAACCAGAAAAGATTGAAAGAAAAGCATTTCCTATTTACTTTTTCCAGATTTTTGCTTTTTGCCATTTAAAAAAAATTATTGGAACATAGTTAACACGCACACCCTCAATTGCTCAAGGGCATCAAGAGTTAACTACCTGTAGTATGAAACCGGAATTACATGTGGAGGAGATCAGATAGGGTGAAGCAAGTCCTCCAGTTAAAGGGATGAATCCTTTTTTTAAAAAAATCCAGCACCTTTCATAGTCACATTGTTTTTAAGAATCTGCCATGGTGAAATTTTAACATGATCCCTCTCCAGCCACATAATCTTGAGACTGTGCGCTCTCTAATTCTAAACTCAAGCATTTTGGATTTTTTTTTCACTCCTTTGTTATTGGTCATGTCTTCAATCGACAAGGCCCAAGCTCAAACACCTTCCCTAAACCTCACCGCTTTAAGACACTTAAATCATGGTGCAAAAGTTGAAAGATGACTTGATTTCTTTCAGCACTGCAGATACTTGGCATGCAAGTCAACTCCCATTTTGAACTATAAATGTTACACTCAGAATCCCTACAGTGCAGAAGAGGCCATTCGGCCCACCCAGTCTGCACCGACCACAATCTCACCCAGGCCCTATTCCTGTAACCCCACTTTTTACCCTGCTAATCCCCCTGACACTAGGGTCAATTTAGCATGGCCAATCAACCTAACCAGCACATCTTTGGACTCATAAGTTGTCCTCCAATTTTTCATCCCAGGCTTGTAAATTTTTTAAAAATGCTTTAAATTGCAAGTTGGTACATGGGATCAAGCAGGCTCTGTTGCAAAACGTGCCTGAATTAAAGATACACCGACAGTAGACCATTCGTGGTACGGCAGTTGACAACATAAATAGGTCCTCCATAAAAACGAATAAAGTATGAAGCCAGTTTCAAATTAAGTCAGAGGTGTGTACTCCCCCACCCTCCATGCTGGAAGGCTGGGATGCCATTGAAGCCCTTGGGTGATCATGCCTGGGCAGTGACTGGCACAGACCCAGCACCCTGGCAGTGTCAGCACTTCTTTGCAACCCCATTGGGGAGATTTGCAAACTGGGTGGATTTTCTTTTTGCATGTAATGAATGTTATTAGTGACATACTGATTTTGCTTTTAAGCGAACTCCATGACCTATGGTTACATGCAGTTAGTCCTAATATGTTATAAAAAAATTCAGTTCTGACCAAGTGGTTGACAATCATTCAACACTATTGATACAAAAACATATAAGTGACATTATCTGTACAATAGCACAGGAGAAATTCTCAAGTTACTAGTTCTAATGTTGTGGTTTTAATGTTTCTTTCACTGCCAGCAGACTCCTGAACATTTATTGAATTGCAGGAATGTTATGGACCACTGATCTGAGATGCAACATAAGCTGAATGCTCAAAAGTTTGTGCTGGTCAAAGGTTTTGATAGTTACACAATGAGTAACAGGATTTTGTGAGCTTGACCAAAGTACAGTATGATGTAGAAGAATTATTTGACTGCATTTCTTTTGGTATTATGTAATAGTCCCAAACCCAACCCACCCAGTCAAACTGTTTGATATTCAAATGACAGACAAATGCTTCAGAAATTGCTTAGAAAATAGGCACAAAAATTAGAGTGCTTTTTAATATCAGATTTTGTATATACAAGATAGCTTAGTATTAGTTATCGAAACTATGCCAGGTAGCAAGAAAATCCTCAAAATATACTAAAATGAGACAGTTGTTTGGACCAATCCAAAGAACACTACCTTCAAAATGAGAGATTGCCATTTCTGTTTCAGCAAAGTATGCATTGAATAATTAAAATAGTGCCACAGTTGTATTCAAGTAAAAGAAAAGGGACTACAATAGAACATTGTGGTGTAATTCAATTCACCCCTTTCTCCTCCCAGTTTACCCCCTTTATTATAGTATTAAGGCCAGTTAAAGAAAGCATTTTAAAGCAACTGAAGTCTTTCACTGTCATGTCAAAATCTTTAAATAATTTAACTTTATCCCTCCTTGGATGTGCATGAAATTGAAGCCAACACTACAGAGGTTACCTGATCCAATGGAATACGATAGAGCAAAGTAATGTGCTACAGAACAATTAAATCTCAAAGTTATTGTGAATTAAGAAAAGAGGATAAAAGTTATATTTTGCAAGCATTTGAGTTTGAAGAGCAACGATTTTCAATTCATCATGAATGCAAGGGATTTTAAAAATCATGGCCAACATATTTGGTTTTTGGGCACACAAATAATAGACCTAATTACTATTGATAGACTTGGAGCCAGCAGGAAAAATATGGACTTGTCAACTACAATCTCTTAAGATTTGTTGCTTTTAGAAATAATCCATGTTTTGTGTAGATTTGTAAGCCAGTGTTCTCAGTGGCATTCATCGTATCTTACCTTAGACACAGTTAGTGCCTCCTAGTCCAGTCCCTCCCAGTCTATCATGCTATGTTAGCCAGTATCCTTCATTATAATATACTTTCAGATCAGCACTTTATACAGTTTTAAGAAATCCACATTCCAAGAATGCAGCTGTTGATTAAGAACAAGGCTATACCAAAGAATTATTCAACTTTATGCAGCAAACTAACTGCTTGTCATTTGTAGAATCCAATGACTAATGTGGAAATCATGATGTGGAGATGCCGGCATTGGACTGGGGTGGGCACAGGAAGAAGTCTCTCAACACCAGGTTAAAGTCCAACAGGTTTATTTGGAATCACAAGCTTTCGGAGCACTGCTCCTTCATCAGGTGAGTCAGGTGGAGTTGAGAGACTTCTTAAAGTGGAAGTGGTTTGCATTATTTTCCTTACCTATACAGAGACATTGCACAGAAAAACCTATGTTATTTTTGCAGCTATACTGAATTAAACACATCATTTACTTACAAAAAATAACTTAAAATCAAAGATTTAAGTGTGCACAGGTTCATAGCATCCATTTAAAATTGAACAGTGCAAATACATCTGGTCCATATAACTGGGTAAATCACGTGTCGATTCAAGTTTGTCCAAGACAATAAATGCTCTGCTTCAGAGCAAAGTAGTCTAGACAGAGGCCAGACTTGTTTTTATTGTAATTTAGTGCATTCAGCATTTATCAACTACCCCAAATTGCCCTCAAAAAGATGGAGAGGAGCTAACTTCTTGAACCACTGTGGTCATGTGGTGAAGGTACTCCCATAGTGCTGTTAGGTTGAGAGTTAGAATTTTGAGCTTGTGACAATGAAGGAACAATGATATTTTTTTCCCCCAAGTCAGGTAGTACAGAAACTTAATCAAAAATACACTTTAAAAATGATTAACGTTCATAGCATCCAGGATATTATGTATCAAGTGGCATTTTTAACAAGGCAATTCTGTTTACAGAAGTATTCACTGCTAACTGGCGAGGAAACATTTGCAAATTATTCCTTCCAGTGCTGTGGCTGTGCATACCCCACCTCTCAGGCTGATTAATAAAAGGCAGATCAAGTGACATTTAAACAAAACAGCAGAATCGCATATTGCAATCCTATTCCATTCTACCTTCCTTTTTGTTATCCATGACCTCAGCTAGAAAGTATGCATGTGTAAAATGTCACATGATTAAGAGGCTTGGCTCGTCTATTACACACAGCACTAAAACTTGCCAACACAAAAAAATTCCCACTGGGCAAGGTACAGGTATGTAGCTGGCATGTATATTCCAGCAAGGACCTGTGCCTTCAGGGTGAGGAAGAAAATTGAAACCTCTCACAATGCAATCGATTGTGGATTTGCTTTAGGAAACTAATTCAGGAATGTTGATTTGCTGCAGAAACAACCCCAGTGTATCAGTAACTGCACATCCATAGTTTTAGAAACTTGGACATACTTCCCCCAATTTACTAATGAAGCTACACAGTAGCAAATCTGAACTTTTGTTTACACTTATCTACCAATGAGTCCCAAGACATAAAAGAACAAATCAGCAAGACCGTATTCTACTCATGTTCTCAGTGAGGGGGTGCTATTGGTCAAACTCCTTTGTGTATACATAATCTTACTGGACACCTAATCCACATGTTTATTCACTACAATCAGTAAAACTGTTGTCCATGGTGAACCAACGGCAATACAAACACTGCAGTCAGATCTATGGTTATGGATTACTAATTAAATGAAAGATAATGTCCTTATTCACATTTTATTTGAATAGTCAACATTTTCTAGTAGTGAAAAGTGTTTCAGGATGACCTGGGCAAAAATTCAAGTTATTTTAGATCTATCGAGTATTAAGCTAGATAAATCCCCTAATGCTGATTCAATAACTCAATTAAAAAGTTTCAATCCCAAATGTATTTTACATCTATATTTTTTCATTTTAGGTCTCCATTGGCTAATATATTTAATTCAGACCATAAAATCCGTTAATACATAATTAAGCAATATACAAGCCCCCTGTTTTCTGCTACAAAGCTGGTAATTTACTCCAGCATCACACTGCAAGAACAGAATTAAAAAACAAGATATTGGCCTGGAAATTATATTAATAATGGCAAGACTATCAGCACTCATCATTATTAGAATAAACTGGACAGTAACCTTTAGATTTCTGCATTTTATTGAACACACATGAACTCACTTCAAACAGCAACTCTTGATGTGCACATTACAGAAATCTGGAAGCTGCTGTCCAAGTTGCTCTGCTTTTACGCAGGCTGCACAATACTGGAAGCTTGCCAATGAACCTAGCATTGGAATCCACGCAAAGACAGAGTTTTTGTATCTCTCCAGTAGTTACCCAAAAACATACAAAATACAAAAGTTAGGGCTGGTACATTCAGGCACAAGTGATTTTTTAAATGGCATAATATTTGAGGTTGTTGCTAAACAATCTCTGGTCCTGAATTTCACATTCCTTCAGCATATACACAATTTTTTAAATGTTAGTTGTTTTTGTCTTTTTTTCCCTAATCCGGTCTTTCCCTCTTTTGCTTTCTGTACATTGTGATTTAAATAGTTAACTAATTGAAAGATTTTTGTCTTTCAAAAATCCACAAAAAAAGGTTTGCAGGCAGCTGCAAGCAAAAATGAATATCAGACACTATTCTTTCACCATTCTCTTCAAAGTCTGGGCTGACTGAGATAGTGTAAAAGGGCAGATAGAAAATCAGTAATCCATGATGTATTTCTCCAGATTCCCATCTCCACTAGTTTCAATGGGAACAAAAATTGTAAAGTATAAAACAGATGCAAACAAATGCATTTGTAGGAATTATATTAATTATGAATACAAATGTTCGAAATAGCAATAACCCTCTTCTGGACTGAATGGGTTTTCTGTGCTTTAAATACGATGTAATGGATGCTTTCGTAATGTAGTGTAATGAAGCCTGACCAGTAACAAAGGCTCAAACGTTGTAGACTTAGTGGGCATCAGCTGTGTACCTAGCTTCCACACTATTGGGCTAGAGAGTGAGAAAACACACCGGTTTCTTGTTCGCTACGATCAAATAACAAGATATTAATCTTTATAATCACACAATTGGCAATTAGGAGGAAATGCTGGACGGTAGCCAGCACTGATGGATGCATATCCAGTTTGAATCAGTGTCTTAGGACAGGAACCAAGAGGGAGTAATGCAGTAAAATAGATTACAACACAGTAAATAAAAGAAAGTGGATTGTTGACCAATATGCTTTTTAATGCAATCATAAATCATTGCCTTAATGGTGTAAAACACTAGATTTTTTATTTCACTACTTATGATTGAAAGCTTATTGAATAAATATTTATAGTCAATGCTCCCTGTTGGAAAACTGTACAGACATGTAATTTGTATTCCAGTGGCACGGGACTGATTTAATGCAATTAGCATGCCAAGATGTCAAGTCTCAGGGAATTGAACAAAGAAAGTTATAAATTCTCACAGCTCAACACCAGCTACTCAAGGATGTCAATAGCCATGATTTTTCCCAATGATGATCACAATTAGTTGTGCATAAAAGTAGAACCAGTGGCAAAAGTGGACACAATATTTTCTAGAGCCAGTGAGTGGGCAGCAAGCAAAAAAATGCAAGTTGCAAAATAAAGCATATGCCCTCAACATGAAGGAATTGAATGAACTTCAGTCTCGACTGAATTGACTATTTTAACTCCACTCACTGGTCTAGTCATTAAATCGAGACAATACGAAATACTCAAAACTTTGTGCCCTCAACCTCCAAATATTACTGCTAAATGCCTTTTGAGACAGTGGTTCTAATGCAAAGATATTGGGGAAAAAAGATGCTCTGAAAATAAACTCTAGTTCTGTCAGAGGTGCTACACACAGCAGTGTGCTTATTCTGCCATTCAGTGAGACCATCGCCAAGCTAACTCAACCCCTCCCCATATTACTCAAAAATCAAAATAGACTAACCAACTGAACATCCAAATCCATCTAGTTTAGAAAATTCCAAAGATTTACAACTGGCTGGGAAAAGACGATTCTCATCTCCTTTCATCTCACGATTCAACCTTTTGGAAAATCTCAATCGAAAAATTTCTGCTTTTTTTAACTCCAGGTTATAGAATTAAATTTGCCACCTTGACAAAAATTAAACATTCACTTTTATAAGCACAGCGCCTGTACATTAAGATTTGTTTTTCTTCTAGACAGACTAGAAAATATTTAGTGAGATCCAAATTAAGGAACGACTACTCCATCTTATAAATAGCAAGCGAATGTACCGTTGGCAACAAGACAGCCAACTTATAGCTGCCATTCTGAAATATGTTTTAGACAGCCGACAGCATGGTCAAGGTACATCCTCAAATCAACCCATTGCAAATGTGTTAGAACAGAGTTAGTTATATTTAGAAAAGACCATGGGGGTGATTCGCCACTCCTGGGCGTCAAGCCAGTGGTATTTCCCCTGGCCCGCTCTGCTGGCCCCGAACAGGTTCCTATTGGGGGCAGGGGGGGGGTTCATGAATACACTTAAAATCAAATTAACACATTGTTTGAGTTTGAGGCCGGATTCTCCGGCCTCCAATATGCTGTTAAGCATGGACCTGGTGCCTTGGACTACACCGAAGGGTGCACAGAGATAAGTTCTGTGCCCATGTGCCCCTTTGCCACTGCCAAGGAACCTGGGGGAGGGAGGGAGGACTCTCCCATTCTAGGTTGAGGAAAAGTGGAGATCACTTTTAGCGTGGTGATCTCAGGCAGCTTTCTGTTAAAAATCTTCATTTTGGTCTGTGTACTGTGAAACCTTTGAAGTGAAGTGGCCTGGTCACTTTACTATCCTCGTCCCCTGGACGCCTAGAAGCCAGAAAGATAACAGCAGCACTCCATTCTACAGAAAGGATTCCCTTGCACACACTCAGAAGCTCCAAGTGTGAGCAGTCCCCTTTTGAAGTTCTCTGACAGGAGATACAGCCTGGTCACTTTGAACTGCTCTGATAGCTCCAGAACAGATCAAACAGTTCACTGTTGATACAATCGAGCCTCAAATGCTTCCTCTTTTCACCACAGCTGCTTACTCAGTCCCATTCTTTTAACACTACATTTTTAGTCTGAAGTTTAAATACACTGAAAAGCTTTGTTTGCATTCAATTACATGCGCTGGCACCTTTAAGTAGTCATGATGTGGAGATGCCGGCGTTGGACTGGGGTAAACACAGTAAGAAGTTTAACACCAGGTTAAAGTCCAACAGGTTTATTTGGTAGCAAAAGCCACACAAGCTTTCGGAGCTGCAAGCCCCTTCTTCAGGTGAGTGGGAATCCTGTTCACAAACAGAGCATATAAAGACACAGACTCAATTTACATGAATAATGGTTGGAATGCGAATACTTACAACTAATCAAGTCTTTAAGAAACAAAACAATGTGAGTGGAGAGAGCATCAAGACAGGCTAAAAAGATGTGTATTGTCTCCAGACAAGACAGCCAGTGAAACTCTGTGGGGGTTACAAATAGTGGGACATGAACCCAATATCCCGGTTGAGGCCGTCCTCGTGTGTGCGGAACTTGGCGACTCTGCGCCGTCGTGTGTCGCGAAGGCCGCCTTGGAGAACGCTTACCCGAATATCAGAGGCCGAATGCCCGTGACCGCTGAAGTGCTCCCCAACAGGAAGCTTCGGGTAAGCGTTCTCCAAGGCGGCCTTCGCGACACATGACGGCGCAGAGTCGCTGAGCAGAAACTGATAGCCAAGTTCTGCACACACGAGGACGGCCTCAACCGGGATATTGGGTTCATGTCACACTATTTGTAACTCCCACAGAGTTTCACTGGCTGTCTTGTCTGGAGACAATACACATCTTTTTAGCCTGTCTTGATGCTCTCTCCACTCACATTGTTTTGTTTCTTAAAGACTTGATTAGTTGTAAGTATTCGCATTCCAACCATTATTCATGTAAATTGAGTCTGTGTCTTTATATGCTCTGTTTGTGAACAGAATTCCCACTCACCTGAAGAAGGGGCTTGCAGCTCCAAAAGCTTGTGTGGCTTTTGCTACCAAATAAACCTGTTGGACTTTAACCTGGTGTTGTTAAACTTCTTATTACCTTTAAGTAGCCCAGGTTATTACACAGCAGGTAGGAGCTGTGTTGGTTTTTGAATATATCAAGTTCTCTCTTTTCTAACTGCAATGTTTATAAACAGGCTTGTTCTGATTGACAGATCCAGGCTATTTCACAGCAGGTAGGGTTTTCACTTACTTTCCAACTGCAGTGCTTATAAACAAGCTTGTTCTTTTAAATTTTTTTTACTCCATTCTTAAAGTTACAAAGCTAATGCTCAGAGTCAACTCGGCAGACCCAAATCCATCTCCTGGTTTGCTCCAAAAAAACAAATTCAAATGGAATCCAATTCATGGTCCTCACATGAGACAAACAAGATCCAAGCTGACAAGGCAAGGCATTCCACACTATTTTGGGATCGATCCAAAACTTAATCTTAGCCAAAAGGCTTGTTCTTAACTGCAGTGTTTATTTTTTAAAAAGTTTGTTTTTTGATCTCAAGACCTTGACTGACTTCCCCCCCCCTCACTATTTTGTGCCGACATCCTGCCCCATTTTCCCAAAAATGGTTGAGAATCAACCTGTTCAGTCACAAGATTTGCCATTGCAGAAACTTGCCACCCTTAGTTGATGCCATCCTTCAACTAAGGGACAGCTGATGATTTGGAAAAATCAGATTCCATTTGTCCAGAACTTGGTTCTCAAGTTAAGGGGATTACTTCCATCACTGCTTTAACCTATTTTGATAACATAACACAGCCACATATTTTCAATTATGCACTAGTTAATTTATTTTTTCACCCCAGCCCAACTTGAATGTTTCCATCATTTGGGGGCTTGATCATTCTCCTTCAATTGTAATAAATTCTTCTATTTCAAAAAAAGAGGGTTATCATAAAAGTAACAAAGGGGGTTATATGTAGCATTCAGGGGGTTGCTGCTTAGTGGGGAGAAAGAGAGAAAGCAGAAAATTGGAAAGTGTGTACAACTTATTAAATTGGAATCTGCTTATACTGAAGTTTGAAGACTCTCATACTAGCTTCTCACATTGTGTCACACAAAACATTTACATTTGAAAAGCAGTTTTGATTTGTTAGCGACTGTCTGCTGATTTGATGTGCTGTTTGCCAGTTTGAGATTGGTCTACAATGGATTTAAGAAACTTAATCCTGAATGCCAAGTACAGTCACTCATCCGTCATTTCCATGAATATAGTGAACGCACAAAGTGATAGGCAAATATTAATCTTGAGTTTGGGGAAAAAATTAAGCTACAATTTTGTCTCCAGGATAATCACATTTGAAAGGCTTTCAAACCATATTTGAAAAAGCAATTAGGATATCCAGTGTTAAAATGAAGTGTATACCTTATCCAAATTATCCCAGACAAATGGTGTTCCTCAATGTGCAGAACTGCCTAAACCATTAATGTATTTACAAATGCCAAGTGATCAAAATTACCATGATTTGAGAAAGTTTTGCATTACTCATTAAAGGGAACCCTCAGGATTCTGTTTTACTATTGTTTTACCTCCATCCTTAAAAACATTTAAAAGAACTAAGCAACTCTAGCAGACATGCCAAATCATATGCATATAACTATAAATTTTGACCAGCATCTATGTTTTGTTAACATTTGCCATTCTTTGGTTGATATTTCACTTTCAGGAACAATGACAAGCCACAACTTAATGGGTACCAAACACAAACCATCAGCAATTGTAATAACATCTAATTAAAAGTCAAACAAAAATAGCAAGGAAAAATGGACTGATAAAATTTCTCCAAATACCTTTTTTGGCCAACATCTTAAATAGTCACTATGCGGAACTTATTTCCAGTATTAATTTTAGTGGTCACGTAATAAAGCAGCAAAACTTGTCCCAATTAGCCATATAGTTTTATTTATACAGCAGCAGGTGTTTAAAATGTCTAAAAAAAGCTTTCCACTGGTGATCTTACCTTTGTGACAAACCCAGCCAAAGTTAAGGTGCGCTCTCAATCTTAACATGCATCTATCTCCTACTTCGAGTTTAGATTGACTTAGAAGCCAATCACAAAATATTAACCTCTGTTTGTAAATTCTCACCTGATTGACACATCATTTGCACAATTTGCAACAGAATTTTACTCGTGAGCCCTATGATAAGAAATATGCTAGTAAAGTGTAGTCTTAAGGAAAATTTTAATTGCATAGGAAGTTATAATGCTCAGAAGTCTATGGGGGCAATCTTACCAGCTAGTCACGCTGGTCAATTGGTTTGGCGTGCTGGCAAGGTGAAAAATTGGGTTCGTACCTGGCTTTTTGCCTCTCGATGTTACTGGCCCCACTTCGTGCCCATAAAGGGGGTGGCAAGTGATAAATTGGGGCACTTGTGCAATGGCACCCCTAGAGTTCAGCAGCTGGCAAGAACTGGCTCCACCCACTCCTCCTGCTGGCAAGAATCACAACTGGGCTCATTTTTTCTAAGTGCCTGGGAGCTCACCCAAAAAATGGACATGATTCTCTCCCATTTTATCACTCATTTGGCACTTAGAATTTTTTTTTTGGTAAAATTGTCCTTATATAGTTTTGTTTTGAAAACTCTAATCAAATCTGATGTCTGATTATTCATCTCATGGTTGTTCACGAATACAGAATGACTGCTATACCAGTCATTGTACTTCTAAAACAGGTAATTCATTGTGAATTTGCTCACCAAACTACCTAATGTTACAACATTACGACCCACATACAAAACCATCTAACTGAAGATGAAAAACAAAGCTTTCTATTTCAACAACTGCCATCACTTACGTAACACCAGCCTTGATTTAATCGTCCTGCACCCAGGATCAAATGTGGAGCCAAATGACATGATCTATTATAGTGCACTTAGAGATGGTGCTAAGTCAACCCAGGGTTACCTTGGGGCAAAACTGGTCACTGGATAGAATGATGCCTAGCACCAAAGTAGTTTGTGCGAGCCTGTGTGCCAGTCATCGAAAGAAAAATTAGTTTCGGCAGTTAACAAGCATGCAAGCCCAAAAGGGTTAATCTGATCTGCTTCAAGTCTGTGATGAGTTAGTTGCTACTTTCAAACCCCTCTGCAACACCATTCCTATCACAATCTCTTTCAGTCCCCAGGTTCCTTTTTGCACCCTCTGGTCTCCTTGTTCCCCAGTCCATCATCTGATATGGCTGCATTTGCATCTGGTGTTCCCTTTCTAGAACATTCAGCAATCCCACCTAGTCATCTTCCCACATGCTAAGGAAGCTCCTAGTCTCCTCTTCCTCCAGCTCCATCTTCATTTATGAACAGTGAGCTTGTGAAACCAATACCGGGCCAGATATTATTCACTAAAATGTACACAAACAGTTCAGCAAGAGTCACTGTAGCAAAATTAGCAGCGAGAATCCTAGCCAAAAATAGCACCACAGCTGAAAAATCAGCTAATTTAGCTGAGTCCAGGGATTGATCCTAGGGCCTTTGCTAGCCTGTATGTCTCTGTTTTACATTTTACACCCAAGTCATTAAGGAAATTGCCAGCTTCAAGTTGCTCATGCTAAAAACTGTGCAAGAGCCAGAACTTCAAAAGACAAAAGTTCAACAATGCTAGACATGAGTTATACAAGCCAGTTGAGACCAAATAATAGCTGAAAAAGGTTGATTTATAAAAAGAAGACAGTTACCAAAACATCTCAGAAGAAATTCAAACCAATTTAAAAACAAAATACAACAGTCTTGGGGGAAAAATGTTTTACATCTATTTTTGGTAATGAGTTTTGTATGGACACGCAAGTTCTCAAAAACTGACAACACTTGACGAAACATCTCAAAGCACTTCACTGGAGCATTACAAAAATAAATTCACTCAGTCACACAAGGAGATATCAGCACAGATGAACAAAAGCTTGGCCAAGAGACAGGTTTAACAAATACCTTAAAGAGAAACAGAATGGTAATAACAGTTTTCCAAAGTTTAGGGCCTAGTCAACAGAAGGTGTGGCCAAAGATGAACAAAGGAAGGTCAGTTGCTTAAAAGGCCTGAATTGGAGGAACACAAATATTGTGGGCCCGGAGGGGATTAGAGATAAGGAAATGTGAGGCCTTGAAAAATAAGGATGAGAACTTTTAAAATCAAAAAGGTTGCTTGACAAGAAGCCAAATGTAAGTCGCAAGCACAAGGTAATGGGACTTGGTGCAAGTTGAGACACAGCAGAATATTGGATGATCTCTGGTTTAGAGGGTAGAATATGGGTGCAAATTAAGCAGCACAGCAGGCCAGGAGACTCAAGCAGAGACCGTATAGTGGATTCCTCGCTGGGTGCCACGGCCTCCACCTGCTGGATTTCTGGTGCCATCAGCTCCGTGCTGATTTCTGGCACCCCCAGAGGCTTGGGGGTAAGGAGGTAATTGCCAGCTTGGCACTGCCCAAGGGGCAAAGCCCAGGGGCATCTTGGCAGTGCCCATCCAGCAGTGTCAAGGGTACAGGACCTAATGGGGGCAGGATGGTGGGGGTGAGGGGTCCTGCTGCCACTCTGCACGGCAGTGACAGGGAGGCCAGCAATCAGGACCCCTGGCAGTGTAGGGCTACTGCGCATGTGCCGATCTTAGCTCTGACAGATCGGTGCGTGCACAGTGGCCTGCTCAGCACTATGCTACCAGCCTTGCCAGCAGAAATAGGCCCCGCCCACTGATTTTTAGCGTGAATCACGCTAGTGCACTCTGCAGTGGGAGATTTATTTTGAAACTCCTGCTGAAAAAAAACAACGGGATTTACTCCAGTTTACATGAATTCGATACTGAGAATCCCACCCCAAGTTTATAGAGAATAGAATGTGAGAAAACAGGCAGGAATGCAGATCTAGGAGGTAATAAAAGCATGTAAATGAGGGTGTTAGCACAAGATTAGCAGAGATGGGAGTGAAATCAAAAAGGTGGAAACCGGCAATGGCACAATGAGGTCAGAAGCTCACCACCTCCATTACTAAATTACCTCGAGTCTACACCCTCCTCTTCCCGATCCTTCACAATTGAAATAATTTCTCCCCATCTACTCCGTCCAGGATCCTCATAATTTTGAAACTTTTATTGAAATTCTCAGCCTTCTTTTCTCCAAGTATCTACCTACATAACTGAAGTTTTGTCATCACTAGAATCATCTTAGTAAACCTCACTCCAATGTCTTCAAATCCATCCCAAAATGCAGTGCACAGAACTATATGCATTCCTCCAGCAGTGCCCAGAACAATATGCAGTACTTCAGCTGAGGTCTAACTAGTGTCTAATACAAACTCAACATAACCACCTTGTTCTTGTACTCTTCACCCTATTAATAAAGCTTAGGATACTGTATGCTTTATTAATTGCTCTCAACCTGTCCTGCCATCTTTAATGACTACGCACATTTACACTCCGGTCCCATCTTTAGAGCTGTACCCTTTATATCATCTCTCCATGTTATTCAAACCAAAATGAATCACCTCATTTCTCCACATCTGCCATCCATTCCACAAACTTGTCTACGTCCTTTTGAGGTTTTATACCATCCTTTTCACAGCTTACAATACTTAAGTTTTGTACATTCTGCAAATTGAAATTGTTCCCTGTACACAAGGTCTAGATTGTTAATATCAAGAAAAGCAAGGGTCCTAACACAGACCCGGGGGAACTTCACTACAAACCTGAAAAAAACATCCATCACAAACCAATTTTGTATCCTGATGTTACTGTCCCTTTCACTCCATGACCTATAATTTAAGCCTGTTGTGCGGCACTGTGGCAAAATGTCTTTTGGAAGTGAACAGATGCATAAAAAATGCTCAAATAGCTGAAATAAAGCCTCCATTTTCCTAAATATTCAATATATAGAAACATACAGAGTAGGTCATATGGGTCTTCGAACCTGCTCCGCAACCCCCCACCCCCCCGCCCCATATCCCTTTAGCCACAAGAGTTGTATCTGATTCCTTCTTGAAATGACAACATTTTGGTCTCAGCTACTTTGTGGTAGTGAATTCTACAGATTCACCACACTGGGTGAATAATTTTCTCTTCACTATAGTCCTAAAAAGGTTTATTCTCCAGCTATGAGCCCTAGTTCTGGACCCCCCACCACTATCGGGAACTTTTTTTCTGAATCTACCTCAGGTAATCCTGTTAGGATTATATTCATTGGAGTTGAGTGAGGAGATTTTGTAGATACTTAAAATTCTAACTGACTTAGTCTCTCATATGACGGACCTGCCATCCCAGGAATCAGCCTGGTAAAACTTCATTGCACTCCCTCTATAGCAAGAGCATCCTTCCTCAGATAAGGACACCAAAACTGCACACAATACTCCAGGTGTGGCTCACTGCCTGCCAACTGAAGAAAGACCCATTCATTCCAACTCTCTGCTTCCTGTCTGCTAACCAGCTTCCTATCTATCTCAAGATACTACCTACAATCCCATGCGCTAACTTTTACATAGTAATCTGCTGAGATCTAGTCAAAAGCCTTCTGAAAGTCTAAATTACACCAGTTCTCCCTGGTCAACTCTACTAGTTACAATTTGTCAAACATGATTTCCCTTCTATAAATCCATGCTGACTTTGTCGGATTACATCACTGCATTCTAAATGCTGTGCTATGAAATCCTTGATAATGGACTCTAGCAACTTCTCTACTACCAATGTTAGGCTCACTGGTCTATAGTACCCTGTTTCCTCTCTACTTCCCTTTTTGCATAGTGGGATTACATTAGCTCAATCTGTAGAACTATTCCAGAGTCCAAAGAATTTTGGAAAATGACCTCGAATGGATCTACTATTTCTAGCGTCTCTTAAGTACTCTGGGATGAAGATTATCAGGCCCTGGAGATTTATCTGCCTCCAATCCCATTTTCTCTACTAATATAGATTTTCTTCAGCTCCTCACTAAAACTTGTATTTCTCAGAACTTCCAGTACATTATTTATGTCTTCCTTTAATTCAGAAGCTAGGGATGGGCAATAAATGCTGGCCAGCCAGCAACGCCATGTCCCATGAATGAATAAAAGTATGAATTTAATTCCTGAGCCATTTCTTTGTTCCCTGTTAGACTGTAAGGGGCCTACTTTCAATTTTGTCAATCTTTTTCTCTGCTAGCTTACTTTCATACTCTATTTTCCCCTTGGTCTACCTTTGCTGAATTCTGCTCTCAATACTCTTGCAGGAAATAGGAACATACAACTTTTGGAGTTCACCAATATGTTCCTTGAATGCCTGGCCACTGTCCTTCCTTTCAGTTTCACATGGCCAATTCATGGTCATATACTATCATAATTACCTTTGTGGAGATTCAAGATCCTGGTCTCAGAATCAACTATGTACCTTGACAAAGAATTCTATCATATTATGGTCACTCATCCCCAAGGGTTCTCTTGACTAGACTACCAACTAATCCTCTCTCATTGCACAATAGCCAGTCCAAGATGGTCCATTCCCTTGTTGGTTCCTCAATGTATTGGGCCAAAAAAAAATCCCGTATACACTCGAGAAATTCCTCCTCAATCGTACTGTGACTAACTTGACTCATCCAAGCTACATGTAAATTAAAGTAATCCATAATAACAGATGTTCCTTTACATCTCACATTCATCTCAGATTTCCTGGTCTAATGCTATTCTCAACATTACCTCTACAGTTTGGTGGTCTGCATGCACCCCCACGAATGTTTTTTGCCCCTTGGTTTCTTAACTCAACCCATATAGATTCCACATAGTCTGCACTAATATCTTTCCTCAATATTGTATCAATGTCTTCTTTAAATCAACAATGCAACTCCACCACTTTTTCTGCTGGTCCTTCCTAAACACTGAATAGCTCTCAATGTTTAATTCCCACCCTTGGTCATCTTGGAGCAATGCCTCTAATCTTTACTATATCATACTCCTTAACAATTAATTCATCCATTTTATTTTGAATGCTTCGAGTATTCAGATACAAAAAACTTTTAAGGCTAGTCCTTTTAACATTGAATAGTAGGAACAGGATGGGACAAAGCATCATACTGTCCCAATCATATCTACATTAACGATAAGCTAATCAAAAGACAAATTCATTTAACCAAACTCTCAATTCTCCACCTTGCTCTCCTGCAAAGCAAGATATAAACAGACACTTGAAAGTACAGGACTTAAGTATTATTGAAAAGGAACAAATGCCACATTACAAGTGAAAAAGATGCCAATGAGATGGCTAGTGGATGGATTGCTTTCCCCATGGCAATGCTCAAGCCCAAGTTGTGTTCATTTGAAATTTGGCATTGTTGCATTTGTCCTGTTGAATACAAGATGAAAGCTTTAGCAACATGTCTCTTTCCAGTAATAAAGCATGATTTTTGATTCAAGACATATTGGGCCAAATAGTCTCCTTCTCTGCTGTACTCTACTTGGAGCTCCAAGTAGTTTAATGCTCCCTCTAATTAAATGGGAGTTCAATAGAAGGAATTTACCTTGTAAAAAAAATGCAAGATTACAGCTTCATTCTAGCACTATTGACCAAACTAGTGGCTGAATCCAAATTATCCAAATGTTTATTTCTATACAATAGAGGTGAGGTCTTGTTGTTCTATAGGCCATGATATGTCTGACGTAAACCACTGCATACATGTCACATAATATTGTAAATTCGATCCAGCTCCTGAACTATTTGAAACAATCAGGCATCATGCATACCAATTCCCCACAATGTATTTTTAAAAATATCTCCTGGTTTGATAGTAACTGACCTGACTAAAAAGGCTAATAATACTTTAATAAAAAATCCAAAGTTTAATTGATGGATCATATGCTTTAGATTGAAGAAAAATAGAGTGCTCCCCGCAGTGACATGCCAGCTCAAGTCAACCAAGTTGTGCATTGCAATGTATTCTGCTACTAGGTCAGTATAACCCTCAGCTTCAGTTCCTCCCCCACCACCCCGCCCCCATGTGACAATCTGAAACAATTTGCACAAAATTAACACTGGCAACTTTTTAAAATGCCAAACTACTTAAGCCATATTGATGAGAGATTGCAAAGGAAAACTGCAAAAGCCACTCAGCAACTCTGTTAAATCAATAAGTATCACTAATATTTCTCTGTCCAGCATTTTGAATACCAAACTATTCAAAAAGATAAGCTTCAGAAATGTAAACTAACCAGTCACCCATAAACAGTCTAAAGCCAACTGACATTTTTGACATTGTTGGAAATACACCCAGTTAAACCATTCTGACCAGTTGAGTAAGTTTACTTCTGGAATGTGGCACATTGTAAACCCAACCCAAACTACTTCCCTCAGCCACATGTTAAAAAAGACCAAGCACAACACAAGACATGACCCAAATTATTTCCAATTACTCTAATAAAAACACATTCACACCTTTGCATACCAGGCTGAGTTTTAACCAAAGCAAAAGCCATTAGTCATATTACTCTGATCAACAAACCTAGGAATGTGAAAAGATGGAGGATTACAATCACTGATCCAGATCATTTCATGCAGTCGAGATCATTCAAGTTCACATTCGGTCATATCTAGCAGTTACTGCTTATTTCTTGGCTGTATTAATTTCAAATCATTGTATAATCAGGCTGTGGAAGGATATGCATCGATGGAATCAGAGTGGAAAAAATTCAGAATGCAAAATCAATATGAAGAATCATAGAAACCCTACAATGCAGAAACAGGCCATTCGGCCCATCGAGTCTGCACCGACCACAATCCCACCCAGGCCCTACCCCCATATCCCTACATATTTACCTGCACATCTAACCTCTAACCTACACATCTCAGGACACTAAGGGGCAATTTTAGAATGGCCAATCAACCTAACCCACACATCTTTGGACTGTGGGAGGAAACTGGAGCACCCGGAGGAAACCCACGCAGACACGAGGAGAATGTGCAAACTCCACACAGACAGTGACCCAAGCCGGGAATCGAACCCAGGTCCCTGGAGCTGTGAAGCAGCAGTGCTAACCACTGTGCTACCGTGCCGCCCAGAATGAAGGGAGATCTTATAGAAACATAAAATTATGGAGGGAATAGATAAGATAGAAGCAGGGAGGTTGTTTTTACTGGTAGGTGAAACTAGAACTCGGGGGCATAGCCTCAAAATAAGGGGGAGTAGATTTAGGATTGAGTTGAGGAGGAACTTCTTCACCCAAAGGGTTGTGAATCTGTGGAATTTTCTGCCCAGTGAAGCAGTTAAGATTACCTCATTGAATGTTTTTAAAGCAAAATTAGATTTTTGAGCAGTAAAGAAATAAGGGTTATGGTGAGCAGGCAGGTAAGTGGAGCTGAGTCCACAAAAAAAAAAATCAGCCTTCAATCATGCCTGGTTGTTTCAAATAGTTCAGGAGCTGGATCGAATTTACAATATTATGTGACATGTATGCAGTGGTTTACATCAGACATATCATGGCCTATAGAACAACAAGACCTCACCTCTATTGTATAGAAATAAACATTTGGATAATT
Source organism: Mustelus asterias (assembly GCF_964213995.1). Taxonomy (NCBI): domain Eukaryota; kingdom Metazoa; phylum Chordata; class Chondrichthyes; order Carcharhiniformes; family Triakidae; genus Mustelus; species Mustelus asterias. The sequence goes on along the minus strand of NC_135804.1, from coordinate 48,836,797 downwards.
TGGATTCAGCCACTAGTTTGGTCAATAGTGCTAGAATGAAGCTGTAATCTTGCATTTTTTTTAAACAAGGTAAATTCCTTCTATTGAATGGCAGAGCAGGCTCGAGGGGCCAGATGGCCTACTCCTGCTCCTAGTTCTTATGTTCTTATAACCTTTGATTGAGCCAATTTACAAGCACACACATTTCTGATGGAGCTACCATAACACCAGTTCTTCCAAGCAATATTATTTCACGTGAAGGAAGTTGGCATGAGTGTTTAGCACCATTTGCAACTCCTCAGATTATGAAGCAGTTCTTTCCCAATTGCAGCAATATTCAAACTTAGTCTAAGTGGCAAGTAACATTCACATCACACAAGTGCTGGGGGGGAAAAAGACCATCTCCGAGAGATCATAACCATATCCCTTTGACATTACCATCACAGAATTCCCTACTATCAACATCCGAGCAGTCACATTGACCAGATACTAAACTAGACCAGCCATACAATTCCAATGGCTAAAAAAGAGTAGGTCAGAGGGTTAGGATTCTGCAGAAAGTAACTCACTTCCTGATATCCCAAAAGTCTGTCTGCCATCAACAAGTCAGGAATGAGATGGAATATTCTCCACTTGCCTGCAATTGAAAAACCTGGATGAGCGACATCAACACAAGAAGCTGAACTCCACTCAGGATAAGGCAGCGTACTTCCACCACTAAACACCCCACTCCCTCCACAGCCAACTCAGTGGAAGCAATGTGCACATCTACAAAATGCACTGCAACAAATTGCCAAGGCTCTTTGACAGCACCCTTCAAACCAACAACATGGGGCAGATGCATGGAAACACCACCTACCTGCAAGTTCCCCCTCCAACCCACACATCATCCCTAGTGGGAACTCTTTGCTGTTCCTTCACTGTCACTGGTCCAAGTCCTGCCACTGCCTCCCTAGCACTTTGTAGGTGTAGCTACATCACATGGATTGCAACATTTCAAAACATAGCTCAGAACGATCCTAGAGAATTTGGAATTGGCAACAAATGCTGTCCTTGCCAGTGATGCTTAGATCCCAAGAAGCAATTTTTAAAAATGTAACTATCCTTCCTTTTGATCAAAAGGAGTCAAAAGTTATTCAATACACATCTGATCAATGAGGTCAATTTTGTATCAATTTTGGGTGGCTGGTAGCAGTGCAGCCACCAGGTCTACTGATGGATGCCCTTGATGTTGAAAAATGGTCAGTCTAAAAACACCAAGTTTCATTTTACTGTTCAGGAGGTATATTAAAATCAATGAACTAAATTAAGGTTTTCCAATTGCAGTCTCTCTAGTCCAACCTATAATGCTAATATTCTAAAGCAACTAGAAATATAATTGCTTAAAACATTGACTGTATGCAAAATTCTTAAATTACTGGTCAAGCCACTTCAATTAGTTTTCGCACAATGCCTCACTCATGCCAACCCTATCTACCCTTCCATTCTTAGTTGTGGCTCCATGCCCCGTTCAAGACTTCAGACCATAATTTATGCTGGTATAGGTGATCAATGTGTAATCGATTAGGAGTAAAGCATTATGGAATTTCCAGAGATAATGAAAAGTGCATTAGAAAGATAAGTTCTCCTTTGTACTTTTAGATTGTATTATTTGAATTCAGGTTCTAGCACAATTTTTTGGCTCTTGCCATTTATACAGCTACTCTGACTGGTACTATCATGGACCTAGTTTTCATGGGTCCATGACAATATTGGTCCACCGCACAGTACTTGTGGAGACAAAGTCCTTCCTTTACATTGAGAATAACCTCCATTGTGTTGTGTGGCACTATCACCGTGCTAAATGGGACAGACTTCAAACCAATCTAGCAACTCAAGACTGGGCATCCATGAGACGCTGTGAGCCAAGAGCAGCAGGACAATACAGCATAATCTGCAACCACATGGCCTGACATATCCCCCACTTAATTAACCTGGATCAATCCTGGTTCAATGGAGAGTGCAGGAAGGCATGCTAGGAACAGCACCAGACTTACCTAAAAATGAGACGTCAACCTGGTGAAGCTACCAAACAGGACTACCTGCATGAAAAACAGCAAAAACAGCAAGTGACAGACAGAGCTAAGCGATTCCACAACCAACGGATCAGATCTAAGCTCTGCAGTCCTTCCACATCCAATCGTGAATGGTGGTGGACAATTAAACAACACACTGGAGGAGGAGGCTCCACAAATATCCCCATCCTTAAATGATGGAGGAGCCCAGCACATCAGTGCAAAAGATAAGGCTGAAGTATTCTCAGCAATCTTCAGCCGGAAGTGCCGAGTGGATGATCCATCTCAGCCTCCTCCAGTGGTCCCCAGCATCTCAGATTCCAGTCTCCAGCCAATTTGATTACTACACATGATATCAATAAATGGTTGGAGACACTGGATACTGCAAAGGCAATGGGCCTTGATAACATTCCGGCAGTAGTACTGAAAACTTGTGCTCCAGAAATTGCCGCTCCCCTAGCCAAGCTCTTCCAGTACAGTTACAACACTGGCATCTATTTAACAATGTGGAAAATTGCCCAGGTATGTCCTGTACACACCCAGTCAATTACTGCCCAGTCTACTCTCAATAAGTAAAGTGATGGAAGGAGTCATCAACAGTACCATCAAGCAGCACCTGCTCAGCAATGCCCAGTTTGGGTTTCACCAGGTCACTCAGCTCCTGACCTCATTACAGCCTTGGTTCAAACATGAATAAAAGCAGAATTCCAGAGGTGAGGCAAGTGTGACAGACCTTGACATCAAGGCCACATTCGACCAATCGTGATATCACGGAACCCCAGCAAAACTGGAATCAATGGGTATCAGGGGGCAAACACTCCACTGGTTGGAGTCATACCTGGTACATAGGAAGATGGTTGTGGAAGGTCAGTCATCTCAGCTCCAGGACATCTCTGCAGTAGTCCCTCAAGGTTGTGTCCTAGGCCCAACAATCTTCAGCTGCTTTATCAATGACGGAAGGAAGGTCATAAGGTTAGAGGTCAGAAGTGGGGATGTTCCCCGATGATTGCACAATGTTCAGCATCATTCGCGACTCTTCAGATACTGAAGCAGTCCATGTTCAAATGTAACAAGATCTGGACAATATCCAGTCTTGGGCTGACAAGCGGCAAGTAACTTTTGCATCACTCAAATGCCAGGAAATGATCACCAATAAGAGACACTAACCACCGCCCCTTGACATTCAATGGTGTAACCATCACTGAATCCCCCACTGTCAAAATCCTTGGAGTTACCATTGAACAGAAACTCAACTGGACTCACCACAAAAAGTGGCTACAAGAGGTCAGAGGCCAGGAATACTGTGGTGAGTAACTCACCCGACTCCCCAAAGCCTATCCACCATCTACAAGGCACAAGTCAAGAATGTGATGGAATACACCCACTTGCCTGGATGGGTACAGCTCCAACAACACTCAAGAAGCTTGACACCATCCAGGACAAAGCAGCCTGCTTGATTGTTTGTAGATGTGGTGCCATTCAATCCCTCCGCCACTGACTCAGTAGCAGCAGTGTGTACTTTCTACAAGATGCACTGCAGCAATTCAAAGATCCTTAGACAGCACCTTCCAAACCTGCAACCACTTCGATCTAGAAGGGCAAGGGCAGCAGACACATGGGAATGCCACCACCTCCATGTTCCCCTCCAATCCTGACTTGGAAATGTATTACCATTCCTTCGCAGTCACTGGGTCAAAATCCTAGAATTCTCTCCCAAACAGCATTGTGGGTTAACCCATAATATATAAACTGCAGCGATTCAAAAAGGCAGCTCACCACTTTCTCAAGGGCAACTAGGGATGGGCAATAAATGTTGGCCAGCCAGCGACGCCCATGTTCCACAAATAAATAAAAACAAATCTGTAACCAAGATAAAGGGAGATAAACAGGATTTTAAAAAGGTTTTTTGCTCTGATGCATGCCCTCTGCATTAAGTTATGTTTTTGGTCATGGGAAGAGCATGAATGCAGCTATATAAACTGGTTAACACTAGTATTTTGGAAGCTGTTGGCCTCAAATGTGCCTCCATGAAGAGCAGGAGAAATTTTCCTGGTCCTGGCCAATGCTTAGCCCTAAACCAATATCACCAAGACCAACGATCTTGCTATTTATGTCATTGCTATTTATGGAAGCGGTGTACAAATTGGCTGTTATCCCTAACCATAAAACAGTGAATTTACTAAAAAAAAACTACCTCACTGACTGCAAAAAGTGTTTGGGACATCCTATGAAAGGTGCTTTACAATGCAAGGTTTTTCTTTTCATCTTGATTTAGCAGCGATTCCAATGATTTTCAGATGCTTGGTGAAGGACAGAATGATTTCTATTTAAATATGCAAGTGGAGCACCAATATGGCAAATTTTCCTTCACATTTGTCACACTCTAATATTCGGAAAAGCAGATCAATTGAGTCAATTTCTTTTCAAGTACAACAATTTTTGCACCAAACTATTTTATGAAAGAGGAAATATTGATTGCTCAATTCACAATGTAACCCTTTTTATTTTAATGACACATGATTTAATCTGCTAAAAGCTGAGAATTTAAAATCTTCCTCATTTAAATACATAATTTGTATACAGCTGTATGAAGGCCTCTTATCCAGGTAAGTGATCACTAATGCTGTTCTCCTGCTATCCTTGCAGCATGTCAATGTGCAAGATAAGCGTAGCACAAGTCTAGAATGGAAGGTTGCAAAAACTGTCGTACAATAGAAAAATTCATTTAAATTAGATATACATTTAGTATACACCAAAAATCCTCAATTTTATAGGATTCTATGAGTAGGATAATTTGACAATTAAAACGCATTTGTTCTGTGAAAATTTCTCCTGCTCTTCAAGGAGGCATATTTGAGGCCACCAGATTCCAAAATGGTGGTCTAATGTTAACCAGTTTATATAGCTGCGTTCATGACCAAAAACATAACTTAATGCAGAGAGGATGCCTCAGAGCAAACAAACCTTTTTAAAATCCTGTTCATCTCCCTTTATCTTGGTTACAGATTTATTTTTTACTACTGTGGCCAGGTCCCTCACTACACTATCTGTAAATATAGCAGTTTAAATTAACCAACACCTTGCATATTCATGGTCTTCTTGTACTGGGATTTTCAGGCCAGATTGGTACTATACAACAATGGTAAACAAACACACAACTGAAGAATTCAAACCACCAAAATGGTGTTAAATGTTAGTGATCAACACAATGCATCATCTACTGCATTATCAGAATACAAGCACATCCAAACAATTTATGGGATGTATTTGGAGACAAAGAAAAAGCTATATACATTGAAGTAATATTTTACATGTACTTAAATATAGTCAAATAAGATACTTATATGACTCATCTGTCTACCCAAGTACACATTCCAGCCAGAATGTGCTGGCTCCATGGGAGGCTCCTCATTATGTTTGGGAAAATTGCAGAGGAAGTCAGTACCATGCAATTTTCAGAACAAGGATTGAGACTTGCACCTTGAGGGAAAATGAAAAAAGATCTCCCTTTCAGCAGTTCACTTCTATCTGGCGTCAATTACTTTGGTGAGCTGAGGTTATACAAAAGTATTTAAAATCTTTTGCCAATAGCCTGTACTAAAGTGTTCTAAGCATTCTTTCCATTTAGGTTCATCATCCCCTGCTACTCTCTTCTCTAGTACAATGAATTATTTTATAGCTGAAAATGGGAAGAGGTGGCATATTCATGCCAGTACTGAACGATCACTTGATTGTGCCACCAAAAGATTTTACAAGAGTTACGGAAGACAACTCATTTCTAATTTTGGAACAGGACAAGTATACTTCACTCCCACCTCTCAGACAAAAGATCAGGACCAGGATCCAAAGATTCAGTGGTGACAATGCACCACATTTCTATACAAAATCTTGCATCCCAAATTTTTAAAAATTTATTCTAAGGATGGGATATTCTGGCTGTACCAACAGCAGACATGACAAGAAAATTGGAAAGTTGACTTTTGGCTGCTCTCCAAATTTTCCCTTCCTACCTGCAACAATACTGACCATTGGCAGGACCTGAAAATCCTGGCCTAAGTATTTTCAAAGCCAGTTAGGCACCAGCAGTAGAAAGCTAGTGTTGTGTAGTATTTTAAGAGGGGATGATTTGTACTAGTTTATGGCAGCTGTTAAAATCTAATTAGGCATGAATAAACTGCTACATCTTGTAGCCCCCAGAATGTTTAGACAAAGATACTGGAGCTGACGGTGTATTTTCCACATCTCACCGTGTGCTGTGGAACACCATTGCTTTGATACACAGACTGTAGAGCAGTAGTGAGAGTGAGGCGACATCCAGGATACTTGCGTGTATGCACAACATTCCCAACTCTTCAAATAATAAACAGGAAGACCAAAAATTAATTTAGTGGAATCTTGGTGCCTGCCGTGGCAGGATCAGGAAACCTGCTGGCAGCCAATGTGAAATTCATTTGCACCCTTCTAATGGGATGCAGATGAAGACCTGACCACCCATGCCTGATTCTCCACAGGGCCAGAAAACATACTGATGCAAAACACATCCGGAACAATGTAGCATGCAGATGTCAAGACTGCAACTCTGGACCCAGGAACACCAGAGCAGTGGGTGGGAGAGCATCTACAGATGGACCTCCCAGATAGTGTCCTGGAGGGGTCCATTTTCCACCCTCAGAATGTTCCTGGAGGTCCATCTTCATTTTCAAGAGGTCCATCTTCTTTCTTCAACAGCGGGTTAGTGATGTTAAACATCTTTTCAATGATACTCGGATAGGACTGTGGACTATGCACCATCATGCTGGCCCTGTCAGAGAATATAGCGCAAAACATCTGGTTGCGTAATGAGATCAGAGTTCGAAGATTTGTCACATTTTCCTCATCGGCCTCTGCAGCAAGAAACACTCCACATTTCCACCCCTGCCACAGGATTTAGTCCCTATAGAATCCCTACAGTGCAGAAGGAGGTCCATCAAGTCTGCACTGACTCGCCGAAAGAGCATCCTATCGAGTGAGAGAGAGCAGGGGCAGGGCAGGAAAATGCAGTGAGCAGATCAAAAGCCTATGACTGACCTCAGTGTGATTGGAAAATCCCACCAGCGGGTGGCATCATAAAATTCCATCCAAAGCATTTGATACAACACAGCATTGCCAAAGGCAAAAAAGGTGCCCAATGCAGTTGAGCCACCACAGGCAATGGGTAAGCCAAGGTACTGTATAAAATGAAAAGAAAGGATTTACACAAATACAAGGAAATGTAGCAAACCAGGGGATTGGAAGAACTATAAAAAAGAGACAAAGACAATAATGAGATAAAAGATCATGGCTAACTGTAAACATTTTGATACCAATATTTTTAATATATTGCAAAAAATCTGGGACAATTAAAGGCATGCAGACATGATACTTAGAAATGAAAGGAAATGGCACATCTGTTAAATTAATACTCTATCGACTTTCCCCCTCCCCCACCCCCCCCCCCCCCCCCCCCGATTGGTAGAAGGTGGCAAATACCAGCAGTTTAAAGAAACCCAACAATTAGTTAATGAGAGGTACTTAGTGAGTTTAATACTAGTTTGAAAAAAAATCCATGGAAAAGACAGTAGGACTTAAAATAATCAAATCTCCAGGGCTAAAAAGGTACTTGGTTCATAAATTATGGATGCATTAGTCATAATTTTCCAAAACTTGCTTGATTCAGGGATTGATGTCTTGGTGCAAATGCCATTCAATTTTGGCGAGTGATGGAGAAACTACGGGGGCAATTCTAACCCCACCGTGCTAGTTTTCTAGCGCAGCAGGGTGAAAGAATCTTACGTTTGGGCATGCGCAGGATTCACCCATGTGCTCCCGCCACGCACACATCTCCCAACCCTGGATTTCCGGTGCCATCAGATCCGCACTGGAAACTGGCAGCAAGACAGGCAAGTTATTTTAATCCAACTTTAATGTTATTTAAACGTGATTAGCGGGCTCGGGACTGAATTCTCCAGGCCTGCTAGCCTCTCCCACCCTGCCAGTAGTTCTGGAGTTAATGTGTCCTTGATAGAAGCAGATGACTTCACTTGCTAGCAGCTCCAAGTTCAACACAAAAATAGTGATGTTGGAAATCAAAAATAATAGAAAATGCTGGAAATACCAGCTTCTTTAAAAAAAAACTTGACATAAAAACCAGTATCTTGCTACTCACCTCAGCCCATTGTTGTCTTAAAAGGATGATTCATCATAATATAACAAAACATATTACATTTTACAATGGAAGTTTAAGTTTGTTAATTTAATGCATTATTTAGCCAACCATGCAGCATTTTGCATCTGTCATGCCTACAATAAATATTGAAAACATCTGCAAAATGAAGCAAGATTTAAAATTTTAGTACATAACCAGCATTCAGGTGGAACTTGGATGTTAGGCATCTTTTAAAGTAGTACAGTATAGTTCCATTTTTCCCTCTTCCGCAAAACTTTAATTTTCCTCTCTAGGAATTCCAAATATCTGCATGAAAATTCATGTTTTCCAAGTTAGGTATCCTAACAGCATGAATGCAAGATTTTTTTCCAGATCGTGAAGTAGAACACAGACCTGTTTCCAGGATCCTGGCGTAGAACTATGTTCCTTCACTTTACCCATTAACCAGGCTGTTCAGTAGGCAACAGCTGGAGCCCACACTGAAGAAACATTAGGCAAATATTTCACTCAGTGATGAGCAACAGCTGGACACCAGATGAAGTCAGATACTAACATATTTGAGGCAGTCTAGCTTATAACCTAGGCCTGCACTTAAAATGCGTCAGAATATTAATGCCTGAAAAGGATAGATAATCCAAAATGAAATGACAAGGAATAATCCTGCTTTCGTTCAACACATTTGTACTATTCAATGTCGAGCAGTTCATTCGCAGTAAATGTTGATTACATCATGGTCATTAGTTTGGCATAAGCTGAGAAGACCAGACTGTGTTGAAAGCATTACACCTTCAAAACAACATTGTTACTCATCTACAAGATGGAAGTGATAGCATGTGTACTTATCTAAGTGTCAAAGTAATTGTATTCCCTTCCAATCAAACAGCAGATCATTCCCTTAATTTCTGCCACCAAGTAGAATGCTGACACTTGTGCATCGTGTCTTCCTGGATGCCAAAACCAAACTTGGTAATTCCACCAATTAAAAGTGAAAGGGCCAGCATTATGGGCTCAATGCTTTAACCCATTGTAGTAATACAAACCAAAAGTTATTAAAACAATTCCTATAACAATCTTGAATAGAAATGGCTTGTAAAATTAATTTACTGATCAACTGTGACAAATTAAAAGTAAAACTTTCAAAAGAAAATTTGGCTGCTTGCCCAGAAAGAATTAGACTTGACAGTTAACACAACTTTAAGTTCCAGCTTTTGAATACATTTACCCCAAGCTTAATCAATCATCATACATGGGAGAAATTATTCCAACTGTTCATTTTCAAAATATCTGATAACAGGAAATAGACTACGATCCCACTGTTGCTTCATGTTTTAGTGGAGGTGCTCCAGCCAGAGATCAAAGTTTGCCCACTAAGTAGCTAAACCACACAAAAGGAGGAATGAGATTGGATCCTATGTGCTGAGTTAGTTGAACTCAGCTGTGATGGTAGAATAGTGCTAGTTTAAAGGAGGGGAATATTAGTCAAAACTCTCACTTCCTACCCACAATTCAAAACCCATGAGGATCATACAAAATGGGAGGACAGGATCTAGCTTAACTGTGCCCAATAAATCAAGAATCAATTAAGTTTCAGGAAAGGAACAGGAAAAAAATTAATCTGAAGGTCACAATGATCAGATGAATATATTTTGATAAATTTTGTTGGCTTTTTAACCAAAACCTGTCTAAATATTTATTTTATCCAATTTGAAAGAAAACAATTTGAAATAGGCAGTGACATTAATGTGGCTCAAAAAAAACAAATGTCATTTTGGTTCAGGCGCAGAGAAAAGTTATCAGATTTTAGACACTGACGTACATACTCAATTCACATCTCTCAAATGGTTTGAAGCCCTCAAATCAGGTTTCAATCTTGGAGAACCAAGATAACCATAATCAAACCCACAAACATTCTGTACTTGTCCACCTTCTCCTCCTTAATGCCAACCTCAGAACTGACATTTAGAGGGTGGGAAGTTGGCTGACAGTTCTATTTGACAGAGCAAAGTTTGAGCCCTATGATGCAAGGAAAAGTGCATCTACCCCTAGCTCAGCCCATTTGCTGGAGAGACTATCTTTCATCACATCCAGGCTCAACTTATTCTAAAGATTTATTAGCCACCTTTTTCATCCTCCACGGAGTGTTTCCCTACACCATCCCACTGGCCTCTTGATAACCCAATTTCTTGATTTCCCTCCACATCCAAATTCAAAAATTCTCCAGTGTTAAAATCCTTCCATGTTCCTCCTACTACCCCAACTTCAACCTTCTCCGGTACAATGATTAAAATTTCTGTTCCTCTGACTTGAGTTAGATTGATTGACCATGCTAAATTGCCCCTTAGTGTCAGGGGGACCAACTAGGGTAATTAGGTGGGGTTATAGGGATAGGGCCTGGGTGGGATTGTGATTGGTGCAGACTCAATGGACCGAATGGCTGCATTCTATGATTCAATGACTCAGGGGTCTTCCGCATATCCTTTTTCATTATTGGTAGCTGCACCTTTTTAAAAAAAATTGCTCATGGATGTGAACATCACTGATAAGGCAAACAGCTATTACCCATCCCCAATTGCTTGAGGTGGTAGTGGGTGATGAAGTGCCTTCTTGAACCGTTGCAGTCAGTGAAAGTACTGCCACTGTGCTGTTAAATAGGAAGTTCCAGCATTTTCAACCAGCAACGATAATGCAACAATGTATCACTGATTCAGGATAATGAAACTTGGAGAACTGGCAGATACTAGTCCCTTTCCTGCTCAGCTGTAACAGACTCAGGTTTGGGAACACAGTTGAGAAAAAGCCACAGGGCACCAGTGATGAAGGGATGAATGTTAACATATGGATAGTGTGGCAGGTCAATTGAGCCGTTTAGCCTGGATGGTTGTTGGATTCATCCAGGCATGTGGGAGTATTCCATTACTGTCCTGATATGTGTAAGTGGTGGAAAGGCTCTGGCAAGTAGTTATTTTCCACAGAACACACCTCTGACCTGCTCTTACAGCCACAGTATTCATGTGACTCATGATGATCACTCAGGATTCCAATGTTAAGGAATTTGACGATGGTAATGTCGTCATGAGGAGATGGTTATACTGTTGTGTTGGGGATATTATTACCTGGCATGAATGTTGCTACTCAGTTATCAGCTCAAGCCCGGATGTTGTCCAGGTCTTGCCGCTTGTGCACACCAACTGCTTCAGTATCTGAGAAGTTACTAATTGAACACTCTGCAATCTGTGAACATTGCTATTTGTGACCTTATGATGGAGCGAAGGTCACTGAAGCAGCAGAAGACCATTGGGCCTGGGACACTATCCTAAGGAACTTCTGCAATAATGTCCTAGGATTGAGATAATTGACTGACAACCATTTTCTTTTGTACTTGGTTCAACCAGCGAGATCCCACCCCATAATTCCCATCAACTTTAACTTTGCTAAGTTTCCACAATGCCACTGTGTCAAGAACAGTCATATTCACCTCGCCTCCAAAACATGGGCATAAACACTGAGTTCCAATGTTGTAATATCTATGCAGAGCAACCCTGGTGGAAACCAAACTGAGTATTGGTAAGCAGGCCAATGGTGTCACTTGATAGCACTGCCAGTGACCTCTTATTTCACTGTGCTGAGAGTAGACCTATAGGGCAGTAATTGATCTGTCCTGTATTTTGATAGGGCATACTTGGGACCACGTTCTCCCAGTGTCTGTGTGGGTTCCCTCCAGGTGCTCTGGTTTCTTGCCACAATCCGAAAGACGTGTTGGTTAGGTGCATTGGCCATGCTAAATTCTTCCTCAGTGTGCCTGAACAGACATCGGAGTGTGGCAACTAGGGGATTTTCACAGTAACTTCATTGCAGTGTTAATGTAAGCCTACTTGTGATAAATAAAGATATTGACACTACAGCTGGGATATTTTCATAGCCTAGAGCTTTTGTCATTTTAGCTCTGACATCATATTAGTTGAAGACAATCATCTGTGATGCTGAGGACCTCAGGAATTATCAGAGATGGATCATTCTTTCAACACTTTCTGAACCATGTCTTTTCACTGAGGTGCTAGACTATGCCATGGTTGAGGATGGGAATATTTGTGGGGCCTCCTGCTGCTTGTTTTTTTAAAAAAAATTCATTTATGGGAGGTGGGTGCCGTTGGCTGAGCCAGCATTTTTACCCATCCCTAAATATCCTCTGGATGAGGACAATTAAGAGTCAACCACATTGCTGTGGACCTGGACATGTAGGCCAACAGACATTAGTGAACCAGAAGGGTTTATACAACAATGAATTCATGGTCATGGTTAGACTTCTAATTCCAGATTTTAAAACAAAATGTCAATTCAAATTCCCATCTGCCATGGTGGGATTACAACCAGGGTCCCCAAAGCATTATCCTGGGCCTGAATTACCAGTCCAGTGACAATGCCACTATGCCAGCACTTCCCCATGAACTGTATAAGTGCTCACCACCATTCATAGCTCAATGTGCAGAACTGCAGAACATTGATCTGATCCACTGGTTATGGGATTGCTTCGCTCCATCCATAACATGTTGCTTCTGCTATTGTACATTTAGTCCTTTACCAGGCTGGCACTTCATTTTTTGTTAAGCTCCTGGTATACTCGTAATGGAAGGAGGGTTAGTTCCTGCTTCGATAGCAATGGTAGAGTGAGGGATTCACCAGGCCATGACATCATAGATCTGGTGGAATTCAATTCTGGTGTCACTGATCAATGCCTCATGGATGCCAGTTTGAGTTGCTAAATAGGGCCGATTCAGAACTTGGGCGTGCCACACAATGAATGTCCTCAGTGTAGACACATGATTTGGCTTCCACAAGGACTGTGCATAGACATCACTACTAATACTGTCATGGGCAGATGCATCTGCAACAGGTAGCTTGAAGAGGAGGTCGTCGAGACTTTTCCCTCATGTTGGTTTTCTTTATACTTACCTGAGGCCGCATAGGGCAGATAGGTCCTTCAGAACTCAAGTCAGATCAATCACTAGCGGTGCTATCAAGCCAAATTTAGTGATGGACGTTGAAGTCCCCCACTCAATACATTGTGCCCTTGCTACCCTGTGCTTAAGTGGTGTTCAACATGGGAAAGTACAGATTCATCAGCTGAGGGAAAGCAGGAAGTGCTAATCTAGTAGGTTTCCTTGCCCACATTAGACTTGATACCATCGGACTTCATTGTACCTTAGCCATTGATCAAGATTTCCAGCGAGAGTCCTGACTGTATCCCATTGTGCTCCCACATCTGATGAGTCTGTCCTGCAGTGGGACAGGACACCTCAGACATAGCACCTTCAGCTATACTGGAATTTCCTCCCCATGTCCCTTAATTTCTCTCCTCCTCTTCCACATCATAGCCGACAAGAGCTTTTGGTCATTCATCCTAATAGTACCAGCTTTGCTTCAGTGTCCATTTCTACTGTAAATTGGGACATTTAACATTTAAGGTGATACATAGGTACAACAGCAGAATACTCCGGCTTTGCACGCCCTGCTACTGTTGCCAGCAATAATGGAGAATTTGGCACTCAGCCAGATTTTTCTGGTCCCAGTGCAGTAAATGGAGATATAACCAAGTGCTAAATTTTCCATTCGCGCTGGCAGAGATAGCAGGGCATGAGAGACTGGTGAATTCCAGCGTCCATTCACAGCAACGGGACTGGAGAATCCCAGCCGCAGGCAAGGTCTGAGAATATTTATGAAATACAAACTTTGAGATAACTGCCAGTTGTTAGAGGCATATAGTGTACATTCAGCAGCTATGAACAAAGTCTCTTTAAATCGTATGTGCTACACTTAGTGGAATGCAAATTTTAGTAGCATTCTCCAATATCTAGCCTGGTTGAAATAGACAGCCTCTATTATTGTCTAGACCCACCGCTCTTATAATATTTGTTTGATGGCCTTTGATGACATGGATTGTTGAACTGATGCTTTGTATAGAGCTTGGGCTATTAAATTAGTCTAATGCAAGTGCACTTCAATCAATAAACTGAGCCCTTGGGAGGACTCTGAGCATCTCCTAAACCTAGAGGAAATGGTGGTAATGGTTTCCAATATACTTCAGCCCGCAAGAAATTCTTTTTTTTGATGGATGGTTTGAATTCCCTTACTTTATCCAAACAGTAAGCAGTAATTGAGAAAAACTCACCAAGTAGTTCATTATCAGCTGCCCAAATGTACCACTTGCATCCCACTCCAGGCAGATTAATTAGGGGGCAGTGAAGCTGAAATCCTCAGACAAACAGCAAATATGTCATCTGTTAAGCGTCTGCTCCATAAAATGTATCTTCAACAAAACATGCAGTACACCAGCTATTGTAGATACAATATTATTTTGTAATTCAAGTAATAGCTAGCATTTTAAAGATTGGCATAATTGTTTTGCAAAGCAAAGGTAGATATAAAACGTAACAGATTATGTGTACTTCTGTTACTTGCTCTTTTTGTCCTTTGTTCTTTCTGCAGCGGAAATTGAAGTATGTTGTCTCATGTTTAACATCCCCCTTAACTAGCTACCATGAAATACAAAGGATAAAGCAGCCCACTTGATTGGCACCTCACCCACCATCTTAAAAAATGCATTCCCTTCACCACAGTGCAGCAGTGTACTATCTACACTAGTGGTGGGCCACCTGCGGTCCAGGGGCCACAGGTGGCCCATGAGACATTTCATTGACACTTGCCCACATGCAGGTTGCCACATCCCACTTGATTTCTGTCCACGTAGTTTTTTTCCTATCGATACGACCAAATTGATACACACAAATCAAGGGCAAGTGAAGTGCATGTTGATGGCACACATTGACTGGGAGCCATGTGCTCCCTGTGGAACAAAGCATAAAAAATTATTTAGTTTTTACCATTTGAAGTTGATTATAGTCCTATTAATATATAGGAGTAAGCATTTTCTGTAACTAGTGTAGTAAATGTATTTATCTTATTCATGGGGTCATGGTTAGCGAACATAATCTTGCGGCCCACTGAGATGGAGGACCACTCACGTGGCCCACTCACTGGCCAAGATTGCCCTTCATTGATCTACAAGATGCACTGCAGCTACTCACCAAGGGTTTGACAGCACCTCCCAAACCCACAACCTCCATCACCTAGAAGGACAAGGGCAGCAGAAGCATGGGAAGACCACCAGCTGCAAATTTCCC
Source organism: Mustelus asterias (assembly GCF_964213995.1). Taxonomy (NCBI): domain Eukaryota; kingdom Metazoa; phylum Chordata; class Chondrichthyes; order Carcharhiniformes; family Triakidae; genus Mustelus; species Mustelus asterias. Next base: position 48,821,402 of record NC_135804.1, on the reverse strand, counting down.
TCCAAGCCACACCCCATCCTGACTTGGCACTATATTGCTATTCTTCACTGGTTGAAAATCTTAGAACTCCCTCCCCAACAGCACTGTAGGTATATCTATGGAACATGGACTACAGTGGTTCAAGGGATCAGATCACCACCACCTGCTCAAGGACAATTAGGGATGGCCAAAGACTGCAATGTCTGTACCCCATGAAAGAATGAAAAAACACAAGTGGCCAGGTCCAGACTCCAGCTGGTGTGGGCACAGGTGGAAGGAGACGTAGCAGAAAGGCAGAGAAGAAATAGATGATAATAGAATATGGATTCTGCATTCTAGTAAAATTATCTATAAATATTTACAAAATTTCATTAGATCGCGCCCTGCTCAAAAAATAAAACATTTGCATGAAACTGCCGCAATAGTTTGCTTTGTTAGCAGTGTCTGAACTTTTCCAGTGACAGAATTTCATTATGGTGAGCTTTTGGAGTATTGCCATTCCAGGAACTAAACCGGTCAAAAACAAACACTTCCTAGAATAGCACTGTATCTTTAATTATTAAAAAAACAAGGCTCTGCATTACTTGAAACAGCAGAGGATTTGGGAGGAAAATTGAAGCTTTTGGGGGGCGGGGGGGGGGCGGGGACGGACACAGGTTAGATCACCAGATTGATCAGAATCTCGAATTTACAAGGGGAAGAGAAAAGCAAAAGCAAATCATTAGAACTATTTACAGAAGCAGCTCAATGGTCATCTTCTTTCTTTCTCTCCTCGTCTCCTCCCTCCCCCCCAAATAGGATTTCAGCCTATGGTCAAGATACTTGAGATGTGACTCTTAGACTTGCCATTTCTTTTAAAAGGAGGGAATTGTAGCACTTGCCCTTTGTTAATGAGAACAGATTTTTTCCTGGGATATCTAATTACCACAACCTGTATTTGCCTTTAAAAAAATGCAATTTTCTTGTTATGAACCAATAGCTTGTACTTTCCCCTGAAAGAAATGTGGTAGATGCACAGATGCTTTAATGTAGTTTAATTTGAACTGAAAACAAAGTGGCTAATCATATGTAAAGCAAAATACAGTCAATCCAAAACATTTGGGGAGAATAATTAAATGCATTCTAATGAATACAAGTCTTATGGATCGCAAATCTTTTTCCACCCTTCAATTGAGCCATTTCTGAAAACTACAATCTTACAAGTAACATTTGAGCATCAAAAGGTTTTGACCAATAGAACTGCTGATAAACTCAGGCTCATTAACTGACCATCTCCCAATTAAAATGTGTGCGTGTCTCACAGACTTGCTATGACAGTAATAGCATTTTTTCTACATGCGGTTTGGTGCTATGGATAGAGATGGTGGAGGCTCCAACATTCCTTTTCATAACATAGTAAGACCAGGAGATATTCCCGGTCAATCCTACCGTTAACATGTGCTGGAAAAATTTGCGGACTGCTCCTCAAGTTGTTCGGTCACAATATGAACAACTTCATTGCCCATCAAGTCCTTAGGTGGATCTTGAACCTAGAGCTACTGGCTCAGAGGCAGGAATGCTATCCACTGCACCACAAGATCCCCCTCTTGTAAATTTTAAAAGTAAAATAAAGACTGGGACGCGCCTGTGAATTTTTTGCAGGATATTTCCACTTCTAAACTTTAAAATCTAGGATTTAAATAGGAAATTAACATTACAAATATGAAATTAATTTGCTAGCACTGAAGACATTGTTCAGCAACAGTTGTGACTTAAACCCCAGTTACATTTCAAGGTGCAATCTTATTAGGCATTTTCAATATCTATAATTACTGCGTAAAAAAGTTTTCATCCACCCATTTCCATGCAGACAACACCACCACACTTTGTAGTAGCAATCAACCAACAAACATCTAGGATTTCCACATTTAACTATATATGTGGACATCAGAAGTTGCTGCCAGTTTCAACGGGTAACAATGGCAACTGTAGACTGTTCTGCTGTTATCGGAACCATAATGTTTTCAGCTCATTTTCTCCACTCAAAAGGGGCTTGCACATTGCCCATGTGACAGTGAAGTTACCAATTTTCCCCTTCTCCCTCCTCATCCATCCTGGGCACTTGCCCCTAATTTAGGAACCTGCCCCAGAATTACCTTTGCTAATAATGCAGCTTGATTTTTTTGGGGGTAAACTAAATATTTGTAGCAACAAGTAAAAGATCTATTTCTGGAACCAATGTATCCTTACAAGATATAAATAAACATTGCTTTGGCAACTGGATTTAGGAAGAGACCACACCCTCCATCTCCGTCCTGGACTTCTCGGTTACAGTAATTTACTCCCTGTGACATTGTTACAATAGGAAAACTGGGTTGACACCAATGAGTCAGAATTTTAAGCCCTACCCAAAAAGAAAATTTCTTTAAACGTCACAAGTAACGTAAACTGTGACGTACATAAAGCTGTGTTCACTGACTGTCACTAGGTGAAGTAACAAATTATTCTTACCCAAAATTTGATAAGAGCATAGTTGCCCTCAATAAAGGGCAAATGGTAAAAGTACCATGTAGTTTTTGCTTTTCACCAATACTAAACTTGTGTAAATGTAAAGCTGTTTAGATCCAAAGTGAATGTCGAATTCAGTTTAGTTTAGGCTGCATTTACAAAACTTTTTATGTTGTCACTTCCAGACTTGCATCCCACCTTGTACCCTCTGCAAATAAATGGTCAAAATGTTGCTTCCAGTATCAAATTGTACCAAATCCATTCAGCCATCATGGCCTTGCCCCCTCAATTTCCTCCCATCTTATTACCCTTTAAAATTTGTTGCCTTTTTTTGGGAAAACAAAATGGCACAACATTCCAAATATTTTGAAATTAAACTAATTCACGCCTTTGTTTTATGAATTGTAATAGCATGAGTATTTATATACACAGGGTGTTAAAATAAAAGCTGTATGATTTATTGATATTTGTCAACTCGATGAAATTTCTGTGGTTTCATGATTGACAGATAAACAAAAATGGCTGCTGTCTCATCCTAAAGCTGCAAAATAATAAAATATTTTATTTGGTTTATATCTGAGAAAGCAGCTTTTGGTACTCCATGCCTCCAAAGACCAGTGTCAGCTCATTTAGAATACAAGGTAACTGAATTAGAGACTGTTGTTGGCAATGATACTACAATAACAGTTGCCAAACTTGTGCCACAAGTCAGACTGAAAGGGGAACACAAACTTAATCAAATTAGGATAATTTAAGCAAAACATTGTTTTTGGTCAACACCTTTAGCACAAAATGCTGTCTTTTTAAAAAATGTAGACAGGGAAGGGTAAATTCACCAAAAACACTAAACTACACAGTGTACTTCAATTAACTCAAACTGACTAATTAGAATTATTCAATACAATAGTGTCACTGGACAAGTAATCCAGAGGCCCAGGTTAATGCTCTGGGAAACAGTGTTCAAATTCCACCACAGCAGCTGGAAATTAAGAAATGTGTACTGTTAATTATAATTTAAATCTGGAACTCAAATAGAGTCCTAGTAATGGTAACCATGACAACTATCATTCATTGTCTCAAACTCATCCTGTCCACCAATGTTCTTTAGGGAAAGACATCTGCCATCCTTACAGCCTGGCTTACATGCAACTCCAGACTCTCAGCAATATGGCTGACTCTTAATTTCCCACCAAAATGGCCTAGCAAGTCACTCAGTTGTGCTCAACCACTATAGAAAAGTTAAGCGGAATAGGAATGCACTTGCACTAGATGGACCTCAGCCATTCAAGGTGACGGCTGACCATCATCTTCTCAAGGACAATTCAGGACGGGCAACAAATGCTGGCTGGCAGCAATGCCCATGTCACTTGGAGGAATTAAAACTTGATTAAAATAATCTATTTATTGCATCAGGCAAAAATATGAACTGACAAACCAAGTCAATAAAGCAATTTATTTTTCATTGGTTCAGGGGTTAATGGACAATGGCAGCTCTGCACACCAGTACTACCTGCATCTTCAATTCTGGAATAAGTCACTCAACGTCTGGGCCTCTGGTACTCTTTACAGTATAATATTTCAGTTATTGCTGGTCTCATTGAACAAGCTATCAAATGTAAATATCTTGGTAGGTTAGGTGCAGATGAAATGCAATCTGGGAGCCTCTATTTTATTGTCCTTTACTGAATGAACAGCTTGCCTACCCTCGGGAAACAGTTAGATTGCAAGAGTCCAATTCCACTTGGAAATATTGACTTGCTGAGGGTGGATTTGGCATTAGGTGAGGCATTAACATTAATAATGAATATACATGAAACTGCATGCATTCCTCAGGGTCAGGGTTGAATGACTGTTCAAGAACTCCGGGCTAACCCATCACATGTACTAAATAGTCATAGTTAGGATGTCATTTTTGAAAGCATAATCAATCTTGTCATGATGGCAGGATTGCTACTCAACAGGAAATGATCTTCTGCTGGACAGTCAAAACAACTATCGATCTCAATTGTATTAGATTCAGAAGTGGATGACCACAGATAAATTAGAATACTAGATTTGGCAGCTGTTAAACAAAATCAGAGTAGCTGGCTACATTTCTATTGATTTTTAAATAAATTAAAAAGGGGCAGCACGGTGGCACAGTGGTTAGCACTGTTGCCTTATAGCACCGGAGACCCAGGTTCAATTCCCGGCTTGAGTCACTGTGCAGAGTCTGCAAGTTCTCAATGTTTGCGTGGGTTTCCTCCAGGTGCTCCGGTTTCCTCCCACAGTCCAAAAGACGTGCTGGTTAGGTGCATTGGCCATGCTAATTTCTCCCTCAGTGCACCCGAACAGGCACTGGAGTGTGGCAACTAGGGGATTTTCACAGTATCTTCATTGCAGTGTTAATGTAAGTACACTTGTGACTAATAAACTTTACTTTCAAGTCTTCATGGCTGAAAATAAAACAATTCTGATATGGATTGGTCATTTTAAGATGCAGTATTTACAAGTCTTTCAAATTCTAAGAGCTTCAAACATTAGTTTATTTATAATGAGTTTCTCTCCCAAGAGCTTTGTTGATTAACATTCAACATCTTGCATAGCGCCTTGGGTGTTTTTCCAATTTAAAAAGGCACTATATAAATACAAAATTGCTGAATATAGCAGTCTGTTTTTAAAGAAATTGGAAATCTTTTGTTGCTCAGAATAATCCTGCCTATAAAAAAATTGGATTACGTCACGCTTCATATATTTGATGCATCTTTTCTTACTCATTGGCTGAGATTTCTTATATTCGCCACTAGCCAACAATAAACCTTTGGTCTACAGCTTTGAAAAAAATTGGCACAGGAGCAAAATAAAAACACTGACATTTCTAAATGCACACTTGCATGCAATCTTTCTGGTTCCTGTTTAAATGGAATGTAGTTTGGTCACTAACTACAGGGCAATAATTCTCCCACAAGAGTATTTTATGCATGACAATGGCACATACTTGTATTCTAAATAATGATAGGTACAACCACAGCTTGAAGTCTCACTAGCATGAGACTGGTTGCTGTAGAACTGCATTCTGACCAAGGTGACACCCAACCCAATAGAATTTTACACTAAGAGCTGTTGTGAACCCGCTGTCGCAGTAACTACTTAAAGAAGCCTTAGTGGAAGGCAAGCGCAGATATTCAGCAGGAAATAAATTGCTGTATTAACCAATGAGATCAAATTTAAAAGTGGGGGAGCACAGTGGCAAGCATTGCTGCCTCACAGCACCAGGGACCCGGGTTCGATTCCCGGCTTGGGTCAATGTCTGTGCGGAGTTTGCACATTCTCCTTCTGCCTGCGTGGGTTTCCTCCAGGTGCTCCAGTTTCCTCCCACAGTCCAAAGATGTGCAGGTTAGGTGAACTGGCCATGGTAAATTCTCCCTCAGTGTACCCGAACAGGCGCAGGAGTGTGGTGGTATGGGGATTTTCACAGTAACTTCATTGCAGTGTTAATGTAAGCCTACTTGTGATTAATAACTAAACTTTTACTTCACTTAAGAAACAAGTTTTCCTTCCTCTTTTATTTGAATAGGTGGAATGAGATTGCTCAGTGGTATGGGAGAACGAGATTTGAATACAAGGATATTAGTTTACAAAGATTGGAATTGAAGTAATGTTCAAAAAATAACGACTTGGAGTGATACAAGTATTAAAAGACAATGCAATGTAACATTAGATAAATAGATCTTTGTGGCACTGCTCAAATTGAAAATAAAATAAAACTTGATGCAAGATATTTTTCCACATTTGTCTATTGACATGGTGCACATCTTCAACATTGTGTAATTAGGACTCGAATGTTAATTTCTGCCCTCCTCTCTATCCAAGTATAACAGAAATAAACCACCTATAAGAGCTATCCAAATAAGCCATTTGTGAGAACCTCAGACACTGGGGACAATCTTATGACTTATTACCATGCCATATCATAATCTTCTCAAAGACTTTGGAATTAGCAAACAGATCAGAAAAATGCTAATTTATAAAAAAGTGAGCAGATTTAGACCGCAATATCCTAAAAACATGCTAAATGTTACTCCAGTCAGATAGACAGAAAGCATTGTCAAGTGTTGGAAAAACCTATCTGGTTCACAAATGTCCTTTAGGGAAGGAAATCTGCCGTCTACCTGGTCTGGCTTACATGTTACTCCAGATCCACAGTAATGTGGTTGACCCTCAACTGCCCTCTGAAATGGCCTCGCAAGCCACTCAATTCAAGGGCAACTAGGGATGGGCAATAGATATTGGCCAGCCAGTGATGCCCATGTCCCACTAATGAATAAAAAAAAAGAGTCTCAGTTTTGCAGCAGTAGACACCTGACATTAGGCAGTTCCACAGTCGATCTGAAGATCTGTTTTCAGCTGGTTGTATAATTTGCTTTATGGAAAGCAAAATTTGAAATATTATTTTATTTCCAATTTTCACACTAGCTTGTCAGATTTTGTCTTCACTTGAGCAGTGATGCGTTTGAACAATTAATTCTAACTTGTTCCACCACAGAATTGTTCCTTCTGCTTCCCAGACAAATCTGTAACCAGCAAAAAATTAACCATCTGAATTTTGCAGCGAGCAATTTCAAACAACTTCTCGCATTTGTTGGTTGCCAGCTGATCATATTGATTCAATTCACAACAAATATGTCAGACTTTCTGGCCAACAAGGCTTCATAGGACAAAATCTATTTTACTTAATGCACCAAAACCTATATACTGGCAAAGAGAAAAGAAAAAGCACCCTCTTTCATTTGATGTCTTCCAACAACATTACAAGTTAGAGGGGTATTAATATCCCACATGAATCCACAGTCCTGCATCTTAATTTAGTATTCATCCAGAATTAATCCAAAGAATAGGTTTATTACTATCTCATCTAAATTCTACACCAAACTGGTCACCATCTCATCAAGACACATGCAATGGTGTTATGCCAATTCCCATGACAAAAGTCAAGGGCTTGTCAATAATAGCAGCTGCTTGTATTGGCATTATGAAATTGCCAAAGAATCAACTTGTGGTTACAACCTTAAAAAAAATGCAGTGTCAAATCTGTGCCAAGTTTGGTTCTAGTTGAAACACTGATTTAAATTAAATACAAATATCAACATTTCCAAACGCTCAATATTTTGACTGCCCACAAACTGAGCTTAAAATAAGCTTCCTTGAGTCCAAATTTATGTGGAAACCTTGGATGATTCTTTTATCGGTGGCAACCTTCTTGTCTCATAAGATAATGCTTTGTGCCTTGGTAGTCAACTCTTATGCAAATGACCCTAAAATAGGTGGGCTAGTAAATTAGATAATTTCCCTATTGAGTGCCTTTTTTACTTTTGACTTTTCTGGCTCACTCACCCAACCTATTCATATGCATATCCAAAATTTGGCAGATGGAGTTTAACGTGGAAAAGAGTGAGGTCATCCAGATTGATTTCAGCGATGAGGGGTTTGTCTTATAAAGAGAGATTGAACAGTTTAGGCCTATACTCTCCAGAGTTTAGAAGAATGAGAGGAGATCTTACTGAAGTATATACGATAACAGGGATCGACAGGATAGACGTACAGAGGAAGTTTCCTCTTGTGGGGCAATCTAGAATGAGGGGTCATAGTTTTAGGATAAGGGGTAGCAGATTTAGAACATAGAACATAGAACAGTACAGCACAGAACAGGCCCTTCGGCCCACGATGTTGTGCCGACCTTCATCTGAAACCAAGATCAAGCTATCCCACTCCCTACCATCCTGGTGTGCTCCATGTGCCTATCCAATAACCGCTTAAATGTTCCTAAAGTGTCTGACTCCACTATCACTGCAGGCAGTCCATTCCACACCCCAACCACTCTCTGCGTGAAGAACCTACCTCTGATATCCTTCCTATGTCTCCCACCATGAACCCTATAGTTATGCCCCCTTGTAATAGCTCCATCCACCCGAGGAAATAGTCTTTGAACGTTCACTCGATCTATCCCCTTCATCATTTTATAAACCTCTATTAAGTCTCCCCTCAATCTCCTCCGCTCCAGAGAGAACAGCCCCAGCTCCCTCAACCTTTCCTCATAAGACCGACACTCCAAACCAGGCAGCATCCTGGTAAATCTCCTCTGCACTCTTTCCAGCGCTTCCACATCCTTCTTATAGTGAGGTGACCAGAACTGCACGCAATATTCCAAATGCGGTCTCACCAAGGTCCTGTACAGTTGCAGCATAACCCCACGGCTCTTAAACTCCAACCCCCTGTTAATAAAAGCTAACACACTATATGCCTTCTTCACAGCTCTATCCACTTGAGTGGCAACCTTTAGAGATCTGTGGATATGGACCCCAAGATCTCTCTGTTCCTCCACAGTCTTCAGAACCCTACCTTTGACCCTGTAATCCACATTTAAATTAGTCCTACCAAAATGAATCACCTCACATTTATCAGGGTTAAACTCCATTTGCCATTTTTCAGCCCAGCTTTGCATCCTATCTATGTCTCTTTGCAGCCTACAACAGCCCTCCACCTCATCCACTACTCCACCAATCTTGGTGTCATCAGCAAATTTACTGATCCACCCTTCAGCCCCCTCCTCTAAGTCATTAATAAAAATCACAAAGAGCAGAGGACCAAGCACTGATCCCTGCGGCACTCCGCTAGCAACCTGCCTCCAGTCCGAAAATTTTCCATCCACCACCACCCTCTGTCTTCGATCAGACAGCCAGTTACCTATCCAATCGGCCAACTTTCCCTCTATCCCACACCTCCTTACTTTCATCATAAGCCGACCATGGGGGACCTTATCAAACGCCTTACTAAAATCCATGTATATGACATCAACCGCCCTACCTTCATCAACACACCTAGTTACCTCCTCAAAAAATTCTATCAAATTTGTGAGGCACGATTTGCCCTTCACAAATCCGTGCTGACTATCCCGGATTAATCCGCATCTTTCTAAATGGTCGTAAATCCCATCCCTAAGGACCTTTTCCATCAATTTACCAACCACCGAAGTCAGACTAACCGGTCTATAATTACCAGGGTCATTTCTATTCCCTTTCTTAAACAGAGGAACAACATTTGCCACTCTCCAGTCCTCTGGCACCATCCCCGTGGACAGCGAGGACCCAAAGATCAAAGCCAAAGGCTCTGCAATCTCATCCCTCGCCTCCCAAAGAATCCTAGGATACATTTCATCAGGCCCAGGGGACTTATCGACCTTCAGTTTATTCAAAACTGCCAATACATCCTCCCTCCGAACATCTATTTCCTCCAGCCTATTAGCCTGTAACACCTTCTCTTCCTGAAAAACATGGCCCCTCTCCTTGGTGAACATTGAAGAAAAGTATTCATTCATCACCTCGCCTATCTCTACTGATTCCATACACAAGTTCCCACCACGGTCCTTGACCGGCCCTAACCTCACCCTGGTCATTCTTTTATTCCTCACATAAGAGTAAAAAGCCTTGGGGTTTTCCTTGATCCGACCCGCCAAGGACTTCTCATGTCCCCTCCTAGCTCTCCTCAGCCCCTTTTTCAGCTCGTTCCTTGCTAACTTGTAACCCTCAATCGAGCCATCTGAACCTTGTTTCCTCATCCCTACATAAGCTTCCCTCTTCCTTTTCACAAGACATTCCACCTCTTTTGTGAACCACGGTTCCCTCACTCGGCCATTTCCTCCCTGCCTGACAGGGACATACCTATCAAGGACACCCAGTATTTGTTTCTTGAAAAAGTTCCACTTTTCATCAGTGCCTTTCCCTGACAGTTTCTGTTCCCATCTTATGCCCCCTAATTCTTGCCTAATCGCATCATAATTACCTCTCCCCCAATTGTAAGCCTTGCCCTGCCGTCCGGCCCTATCCCTCTCCATTGCAATAACAAAAGACACCGAATTGTGGTCACTATCTCCAAAGTTCTCTCCCACAACCAAATCTAACACTTGGCCCGGTTCATTTCCCAGTACCAAATCCAATGTGGCCTCACCCCTTGTCGGCCTATCCACATATTGTGTCAGGAAACCCTCCTGCACACACTGCACAAAAAGTGCCCCATCCAAACTATTTGACCTACAAAGGTTCCAATCAATATTTGGAAAGTTAAAGTCCCCCATGACAACTACCCTGTGACCCCCACACGTATCCATAATCTGCTTAGCAATTTCTTCCTCCACATCTCTATTACTATTTGGGGGCCTATAGTAAACTCCTAGCAACGTGACCGCTCCTTTCCTGTTTCTAACTGCAGCCCATATTACCTCAGTGTGCATATCCCCCTCAAAGTGCTTTTCCGCAGCCGTTAAACTATCCTTGATTAACAATGCTACTCCTCCACCTCTTTTACCAGCTTCCCTACACTTACTGAAACATCTATACCCCGGAACGTCCAACAACCATTCCTGTCCTTGTTCTACCCACGTCTCCGTAATGGCCACAACATCGTAGTCCCAAGTAGCAATCCACGCCCCAAGTTCATCCACCTTGTTCCGGATGCTCCTTGCATTGAAGTAGACACACTTCAACCCATCTTCCTGTCACACTGAAATCAGATTTAAAACAGATATTGGATTTACAAAATTTAGTTCCAGCAAAACTTAAGATCTTGTAAAGTCCCTTGCTAAAAGAGGGGAAGACTAAGCTATATAATGCTTTGAAGCCACATGCGGAAAATCCGTTTGCTGAGTTGTTTGGGAATGCAGGTCTTCCTGTAAAACTTCTTTAGTCTGATGCCAATCAACTTCAATTTCTACAGAGAAGGTTTATTTTCATAGTTAGGAATGAGGGGAGTTGGTGGTGTGGAATTCAGTACCTCAGTGCTGTGGCTGCTGGGACATTTTGATTGGTAATGGGTTGAAGGGTTATGGAGACCAGACAGGAAAATGGAGTTGAGGCAGAGATAAGATCAGCCATGTTAGTATTGAATGACAGAGCAGGCTCAAGGGGCTGAATATCCTACACCTCGCTCTTATGTTTATCTGGTGTAGCTGAGGAGCCCCACCAGACATAGTAATCTCCAGTGCATAATTTTCTGGTCTCTCCTCAGTTAGTTGAGCTTTTAGTTTTTTTGCTCAATGCCTATGTTGTTCAGGTCACACCTCCAACGTGAACTGTAGGAACCATATGACTACCAAGAGATTTCAGTGTGACACTAATTTAAAAATTGTACTACAAGGATATAACTGTACCACAAGGAACTAATACTCTTATCTAATTAAATAGATACTAGATCAATTTGATGCCTTTTGTATTTAACTGCTGAAACACAGAACGGATTCCATAAGTCAATTTGCTCTAGGTATCATGTGGTATCAATTCCTAAGCCTATCCCACATTAGCATGGGTATGTTATCTTAAGGGATCTCAAACAAGAGTTTGTGCGGACATCACTATCCATATACTCTTTGGTTCTTGTCAGAATCCTAGACAGGATTCTCACAAGTCTGACTATTAATAGCCAAAGTGGAGTTTGATATATTGAAGTGCACGTCTCATTGGCAACTTTCTGCTCCCATCCACAGAACTTACTGTTCCTCCCCACTTGGTATAATTTACAAACCTAGATATACAACTCTCCTTCATACAAATTAACAAACATTCTGAAAGGCTGACGCCCCAGTACCAACTCCCTGGGGAACACCAATACTGTTCCTAATCCACACAGTTAGAATCTTTTGCTCAATGTGGAAACTTATCACATCTTCCAGAAAGTCCATAGGGATAACATCTATTGCCACACCCGATTCATCACGCTAGTGACCACGTTAAAAAAAAACTATAATTAATGATACACAAAAATATCTCCTTCCAAAATCAAAGGTAGAGAAGTTGCTTTTATATTAGGTTAATGCTTTGCTAATACAGTCAGCAACAGTGAAGTAGCAATGTCAGATTTGCACAAGATTTTTATATTAAAAGTGTTGCCAGGAGCCAGTGTTAAAGCCAACAGGGGCGATTCTGCCATCCTGCTGTGCTTGGAGTATTTCACTCCAGCAGGATTTACAGTAGCTCCCCACTTTCAGGGAGCTAGTGGCCCAACCCCACTGGAGCGAGGGTGTGGGGGGGGGGGGGGGGGGGGGGGGGGAATCAGGGCCCCTAAAGGGTTGGATGCTGGGGGGTGACCCCTGGGCATTGGCACCTTGGACAGTGCCAGCCTGTGCCCCATGGCACTGCCCAAGGGGTGAAGTACCAATGCCCAGGAGGCACCTTGGCACTGCCTAGATGTGCCAGCAATTGAGCTGGCTAGCAAAAATCAGGAGGCCAGCAGTGTGGCGCCACTGTGCATGCACCAATCTCGGCGCTGACAGATCAGCGCACGTGCAGTGGCCCGCTCAGTGCTATGCCGCCGGCCTGAGGCAGGAATAGGCCCCTACCACGGAATTTCAGCATGATTCACACTGAGGCACTCTACAGTGCAGTGTGGGAGACTTTTTTGAGATGGCAACTGAAAAAAAAACAGCGTGATTTATGCTAGCTTTCACGCAAATTCAACACTTAGAATTTTTTTGGGAGAATCCTAGCCAAAATGTTTACATATGCCAGTACCTGCAGAAGAACCATGCACATGACTGACAACTCAGTACAAAAGCAGTTCATCTGCCACCAACTACCCTCACTCCTAACCATGAAAATAAACCTTCCAATAGAAATTACAGTTGATTAGTATTAGACTAAAGAAATTTTACAGAAAGATCTACACTCCCAAACCCAAACAGTTTTTCCACATGTGGCTTTGAAGCAATATATAGCTTAGCTTTCCCAGTTAGTAAGGGATTTTACAAGATCTTATGATGGCTTGCTGGACAATTATCACTGATTATGGGTGTTCTTCCCCTACTCATTCCCCCCAGTAATTTTGATTTTACAACACACTGAAATATTTACCTATACAAATTGTCAAATTCTGAGTGATCCAAGGTTGCCAATGCGAACCCTCATGCAATAACTCAATGTAGTTTACTTGAGTATATGGATCTTACTTGATGTTGCACATTCAATGCCAACTATTGCACAACAAAAGAAAAAAGAATCTAATTTGAAGACAGATGATATACTCATGTTAGAAGAGTTAATATTTGTCCATCTAATATCCAAGTGGACACAAATTGGCATGTACCCAAGAAATGCCAACATATTGTGGAAAATTCAAAGTTGGGTTGCTACATTAAGATACCAATAGTTGCCTCTGAATTTATTCAGTCAGTAATTTTGGACTATAGAAACCAGAAAGGTTTCAATTGAACAGAAAGCAAAATATCGTACCTGTTGGAAATCCGAAAAAAACCCCGACAAGATCAGTGTGGTATGGTTTCAAATAGCTTACTTTCTTATATTGTCTCCAGTATACACCAATTTCACTGGACTGCATGCCCATTTAGATCAATTAAAATCAAATCCTATCAGTTCAATGGGGGTTGTGATGCAAGCCTCCCATGATTATGTACTTTTTGGATAGCATTGACAAAGACCGTTTTACAATGATAGTATATTTAACTTCATGTGCCACAGTCAAAGTCTACATACAAAGCATTGGCAGGAAGGATTGAGACATTTGCATATGGACACAAAGGATTCACACTGTGAAACACAATCTCATTGACAGGTCCACAAATACAAAATAAACATTTAAATCTAGCAAAGAACCCATTACTTGCACAGCAATTTTCCATATTGAAATGTCAAATTTAGCACTTTTATTCCATCTAAAGCTTGCACATGAGATCTCTTGCTTCTTTTGCAAGGGGTACCTGCATGCTTTAAATAATCAACTGGCAAATTATCTTTTTGGTAGTTTAATCATAGATTTATTAGTAGATCTATCGGTACAGTGATTCAAGTGAGACCAAAACTTGGAAACCAAACCATGATTTACATTCGTAACTTTTCCTTCAGAAATGTTATTCTTAATCTTGACCAAAAAGGAGAGAGAAGACTGGTGGATGCAATTTCTTGTTGCAAGAACAAAGGGGTGACATTGATCAGGTTGGTGGACCAGCCCATATCTTGACTTTAAATATGCCAATCATTCATCTACATTGTAAATTAGCACAGGGCGAGGAGGCAGATACAACTAAATTTAAAGTTAGATCAACTATACACACACATTTTACCAACTAGAATCTTACATGCATAGCTACCAAAGTACTGCAAGTTAGTCCTATCCACTTCTAAAGTTGGAGGGATTACCAAATTGATGCCTGCATCATCGGCAAGCATTCAACTAAAATTTATGAAAACTAGAGACAATTGCTTCATGGCTGTGATGCATTGTTACACTTCACACAATTTACTAAGTAGAACTTGCATTACGTAGCATCGTTTGAATTAAAATCCCACAGCACTTCACAATCAGCAACCTATGCTAACGAATCTGGATCCATTTTAATTTAATAACTTCTACCAAATCAGCTTTCCAGTTTGTTACATTTTACCAAAAATTGTGCCAAACATCTTGCAAAATTTAGACATTAGCTCTTGCTAAATGTTTACAAAAATCTTGTTAAGATGCTTTCCTAAAGAATAATTTTAATGGAAAGTAGGTGTTAAACATTGACATTGTTAAATGCTGAACAATGTGGCACAAAACCCCATATTAGATGGTAAAACTTGGTGCCACTGAAACCAACTAGAACATTTAACATCATCAAAAGGAGGTAAATATAAAGCAGGAGAACACAAATGATTGGTATGAACTTGACTGATGATTTGTGACAAAGTTCCAGTAGATGATTGCCTGTGAAAGAGCCAATTAAAAATTTTGAGGTTTGGCACAAGATTGAGGTTTAAATGCTTCAATTGAACATTCAATATTCCTGGCATAAACATGCAAGCCCGGGTTTAATGGAACAGTGGGGTACATACAACTAACTTGAGGTCCCGTTCTCTTCAATTTTTAAAATGTATGAATTGTGTGGGACAATGTAATAAGCTAGTAAGGGCAGTATTTTTGCCTTGTTCTTTTGCTTCAGAAGTTTACATATTTCTTTTAAAAATATTTATGGTGAAGGCACAAACTCAGGTTTGAATTCAACTAACTTTTGTTCTCGTTGGCATTAATTGTATAATCTCATGACGGTGGGTGGGGTGGAGAATGAGGATAAAATTTCATTACCTGGCCAGCACAACCATCATCTGTTAGCACACAGATAACAAAGGCTTTCAAGTCAACACCTTCAGCCTGTTCTGCATTTTCGCAGAAAAATCTTAAAAATGTATCCACCTAAGATTATAGAAACCAGTCTAGAAAGTTAACTCAACATCAAATACTTGGATGCTGTATTGGAATTGATGAGGTCTTCATTGTGTATCTTTATCAGCATTGCTCAACTATATCCAAGCACTTAAACTTCTTGAATATGTGCCACTGCATTCTTGAATCTTGGCAGCATGCCATTTGCTTACCTACCAGAAAAGCACTGCAATAAACAATTTCACTAGAAAAATACTTTTGACACAAGCTATAATCAAATTATTAGGAAATTAGTTAACTCAGTGACTTAACCAACCAAGTCTGATAACATTACAAAATCCATATTTGGGGCAGACTTCAAATACTATCGGAGCATAGTTTTTATCAAACAACATTTGATACCAAGCCACATAAGATGTTAGGGCTGACAACCAAACTTTTGGTCAAAGAAATAGTTTTAAAGAGTGCCTTAAAAGTAGAGAGATAACAAGAGAAAGGTTTAGGGGGGCAATGAAAGCTCAGGACCCTGGCAGCTGAAGTCACGTCCATCAATAACAAAGAGCTTAAAATTATAGTCGATCAAGGGGCCAGAATTGGAGGAGGTTACTTAAGAGGGAACAGTGAGGCCTTGGAGGGACTTACAAAAGGTTGAGAATTTGAAAAATGTAGGTATTGCTCAACAGGGAGTCAGTGTAAGCACAAAGTGAATGCATGAACAAAGCTGGGTGTGGAGTCAAGATATGGGCAGCAGCATTTTACAAAAATAGAGAACACAGGAGATTGGCCAGGAATGCAATGGAATCATCATGTCGAGAGTTAATCAAACACATACACCAATGAGTTTGAAATGGTGTGGTGCTGGGCAACATTAATGGTGGAAATAGATTACCATCTTAGAAATGGCACAGATAAGTTCTTAGCAGCTTACCTTGGGGATCAAATACAACACCAAGGTTGAGGCCTTGAGTTTAATTGGAGAAAATTTCTGTTCTTCTAGCACTGGATGTTGGATAAGCAGTCTCATAACTTAAAGACAATGGAGGGACCAGGAGAGATGGTGGTGATACAGCTAAATATCAGCATGTTATTTAGGGAAATTGATGCCATCTTTTTGGATGGTGACACCGAGGGGCAGCAAATGGCTGCAAACTAGGAGAGGTGCCAATGATAGCTCCTCAGGGGACAGTGGTAAAAGGTGCAAGAGTAGGAATTAAAGCTATCGCGCTGGCTACAATTAAGATTAGAACGCAGCTGGATGACAATGGAGAATCATTGGAGGACGATAGTGTGGTGTGGGTATAGTTCGGTGAGCTATGTCAAAGACAAATCAAGAAACACAAGAATAGTTTACCTTGGTCACCATCACATATGATACCATCTGTTACTTTAATGAGGGCCATTAGTGGTGCCATGGCAAGGGTGGAAACCTCATTTCGAGGGATTCAACATTGGGTTCAGAGAAACGTGGGTGCAGATTTGAAAGGTGACAAGCCAAGGACATGGGAATGTAATTTGCAAGGATGGAGCAGCCAAGTATGTTTTTCTTTGAGGAGAGAAGTGATGGCAGATTTGAAGGAAGGTGCACAACACATAAGGAGAGAGTACAATTGACTTTCAGGTTACCCAATATTGCTAAATAGGGAAGTCAGGTGGTCAGCAGTTTATTGGGAATAGGACTAAGGGAGAAGGTGGGTTTATGGACAAGGCAAACTCAGACGGGGACAAAAGAGGAAAGTATAGCAAAAAGTTTAGTGCAATCATCCAGAATGGGACCATGGATGGAAAGGGCCTTGTTTTCAAATGATGGGACATTCTAGAGGAGATGCAAAGAGGAGCACTGAGAGTTGATCTGCTGGCAGAGACCATAGGGTTAGTGAAGAAGGGGGTTGGATAGAGTAGAGATTGACAAAATTGGCAGTGAAAAGCAGCAAATGCCACCTGCAGAAGCAAAAATATTTGAAATCTCATTCCTCCAAATAACTAACAGTATATTTTCAATCCCAACTTCATGTTAAGCCTTCACTTAAACATTTTGCTAACTCAAATTTACCTTTGGTTACAAGTTATTTGGATACCGGCAAACATATAAAATACAAATGATGGTTGCTAATTAAATTGCAGCTGAACTTCAGAACAAGATGTTTTTCAATTATTCTAAAGCAATTAAAAGATCCAGTGATAAAATAACCAGATTGAGTTCCACTTAATCATTCTCAGTGGATAGCATGGAGGATACTCATGAAATCACTGACACTGTTGCACATTTTGGCTACCTACTGTAGTTTAATAACGATTATACTTGTGCAAACAACAACTTCACAATTATACTGTTTGAGTTGTGATGCATCGTTAAGGCATCAGAGCACAGCATCAATGGTTGACAATGCAATCCAAAGAACTTGAACGCTGCTGACCAAGTAATAATATCATTTGGGGGATTGTAAGATAATTATTATTGCAAAGTTTGTAGCCCACAGATCAACTCCTCTACTTTGCAGACTCCATAATGAACAGGAGGAAAAAGGCTAGAATCACATTTCAGCACATCAGAAATATCTTAGAAGATCAGTACGCAACTGTCGATATGTTTGCACATTCGTACAATTTCACTTGGGTATTTGTGGAACATCGTAATTATAGGTGGCCCAAAGAAGAGCATTTTAAACGAGAAAACAAGTCTTTCCAGGAACCAGCAACCCTTGAGTGAGATACTTCCCCAGCCTCAAAGGTAATACATTTTAACCCAATATAATCAATGATTGTAACAGGGAACACAGAGTTTAGGTAATTTCTCTTAAAAATCTATATTTTAAAGCCACTTCTATCCCCAAGTCTAGTACTGGCAGCAGTGAGTCAGTATGTCTTGTTTGGGCTAAATATAGATACAGTCAAAGTGAATAATGGATAAATCTTCGGTCAGAAATAGCACTTTCATTTAAATAGATTGTGGGTTAACGTTTTTTTTGGTTCAGTCAGGATTAACGGGATTCCGCGCATAGTTCAGACCTGTTTATGACCATTGCAGATCTTACAAGGTTTTAGGATCAGGAGTGATTAAGGAATATTACATCAAATAGTCGCGGCTGGTAAGAATGTCTCATGTAGTTTCAAGTCGTTACCGAGACCATTTAGCCCACTATCAGATTCTGCGATACCGTCTCCAGAAGCATTTTTTTTTAAAAAGGGAAACATCTTTTGGAGCCAGGGTTTCAATAAAAAGATTGCCGCTTAGCAGGTGTTGGACTTACCCCGTCTCTGAATGATGACTCGCAGTAGAGGACTGGCAGACGAAAGCGCTTTGTGATAATTGTCATCGTTGTTGATGGGTAACAAATCCCCGTGGATGTCGGTGTATCCCAACAATACATCCACGTACGGGATCTGATGGATGGCTTGGATCAGCTGGTAAAACTCCTGAAATCCTCCAACATTTGACCGTTTCAGAGCAAATCTTCTAAATTCAGCATCGAACTGTGTAAAAAGACATTGGGAAAGATGAGTTTGCAGCACCTGCATGATTCGACTCTTAACTGCTAGGTTTTGAATTCAGCAGAACAATTGGACTAATCCAGTGCTCCAAAATACCGTCTTAATAATCCAAGAATAGATTTTGTAAACGGTAATAATAATGTTACCGAGCGAGAAACCCTGCCTATCAAACTCTTTGCCATACGTAATATTAAACATGGCTCCAAAATTGCGATAATTCACATTATGGGATGTTGAGAAACTGGCACCATTGCTCAGAGTCGGCGGAGAAAACAAGAAAAGCAGGAGCCGAAGCAACATTACCCGCCAGCTTCTAAAAATTACAGGCGTCTCGAGATTTTTTGCGAGGAGGTGAGGTTTGTTACATTAATAGCGGATCAATTCGCTCCCAGACGCATCACGTCCCAAGTAACCGTAGTCTGTGCGCAGTTGTGAATATAACACAAACACACACACACAGCCCCTGGAAAACATCTAGAGAAGCAACGATCGGAAGAATTGAGACCCGTTCTGTTGCATTGTTACATAACCTGAACTACCTTACATCACGCCAAAAAGCCCACAAAATTCCACTCTGCTACATAGGCTTTGATAAATGAAGCCAATTTAGCATTTGAGGGAAATACTGTTTTTTTAAAAACACAAAATAAAGGATATGGCAAATTCCCTACCTTGCTTTTCACCTCGATAATATTATCCACAGTTCTGGCTGGTGTCCTGTGGTGTTTGGACATGGTCTGACTGCGTTGCCCGCGGGTACGCTGCTCACACTGGGCTGCAGGTAGCTGCACTATTACCGTGTAGAACTGACTTCAACCAGAATAGCACTGACCCAGCGCTACGTCACCGCGCTATGCTAACTCCCGCCCCCTCAAAATCATGAATGGCTGCTTGTTGTCCTCGGGGCGTGGCCGGGACAGGTATCATTGTGACGTCATCTGGAATGTTGCTGTCCAGTAACGATGGCAACACCAGAACGCGATTGTAATTTGTGCCCTTGCCAGAGAATGGTTTTTAGAGCATTCACTTTGCAGGTATTCACGGGCAATGTCGATAGACATCAGCAGAAAAGCGGCATTGTCTCACTCACTTCGTTACCAGTTTCCGAAACATTTCAACCCGCTTCACGTCTAATAATTTACATGAAATGCAAAGACTCGTGAAAGCAAATGCCACCCTCCATGTACGTGCAAAGCAAAATTCCACAAATAGCGATGTGATGAAAGCGCATAATCCAATTTCGGTGATACTGAATAGATAATTTGTCTCAATTTTCACCGAAGCGGCAAGAGGAAATGACAAACGGTAGAAATCAATATTATAACAGGTAAGTTAGAAAGAGAGGAGTTAAGAGCCAAATTTAAAAAAGAATACAATTCCTGCTCTAGATGGATTGCACATTTGGATGCTCAAGGAGACTAGGGGTGGAATTCTCCCATCTGGGACCAAGTCATAGAATCATAGAACCATACAGCGCAGAAGAGGCCTTTCGGCCCATCGAGACCACACTGACACATTAGAAACACCTGAACTCCCACCTAATCCCATCTGCCTATAGCCCTGAATGTTATGATGTGCCAACTGCTCATCCAGCTACTTTTCAAAGTATGTGAGGCAACCCGCCTCTACCACCCTCCCAAGTAGCGCATTCCAGACCGTCACCATCCTCTGGGTAAAAAAGTTTTTCTTCACATCCCCCCCCAAGCCTCTTGCCCCTCACCTGTGAATCAGTCATCGGGACTGATCCATCAACTAAGGGGAACAGCTGTTCCTTATCCAGTCTGTCCCTGTCTCTCATAATCTTGTACACCTCGATCATGGCGCACCCCCCTCAGTCTTCTCTGCTCCAATGAAAACAACCGAAGCCTATGCAACCTCTCTTCATAACTTAAATGTTCCATCCCAAGCAGCATCCTGGCGAATCTCATCTGCACCCCGCCAGTGCAATCATATCCTTCCGATAATATGGCGACCAGAACTGCGCACAGTATTCTAGCTGTGGCCTCACCAAAGTTCTATACAACTCCAAGATGACTTCCCTGCTTTTGAAATGTATGCCTCGACTGATGAAGGCAAGTGTCCCATACTGCTACCACCCTACTAACATACCCTTCCACTTTCAGAGATCCATGGACAAACACACCAAGGTCCCTTTGTTCCACAGAACTTCCTAGTGCTCTACCCTTCATTGAGTACTTTCTTGTCAGAATATTCCTTCCAAAGTGTATCACCTCACATTTTTCAGGCTTAAATTCTATCTGCCACTTATCTGCCCATTTGACCATTCCATCTATATCTTCTTGTAGCCCAAGATACTCTGCCTCACTGTTAACCACCTGTCCAATCTTTGTGTAATCTGCAAACTTACTAATCCTACCCCCCCCCCCCCCCCCCACACACACACACACATAGCCACCAATGTCGTTTATATAAATGACGAATAATAGGGGGCCCAACACAGATAGCTGTGGTAGGCCACTGGACACTGGCTTTCAGTCACCAAAGCAACTTCTGTCATCACCTTCTATCTCCTACAAATGAGCCAATTTTGAATCCACTTTATCAAATTACCCTGTATCCCATGTGAATTTACCTTCTTCACAGTCTCCCATGTGGGACCTTGTCAAAGGCTTTGCTGAAATCCATTTAAACTGCATCGACTGCCCGACCCTCGTCTACACACCTGGTCACCTCCTCAAAAAGTTCAATCAAATTTGTTAGGCATGACCTCCCTCTGATGAAGCCATGCTGACTATCCCTGATCAAACTTTGCTTCTCCATGTGGAGTTAGATGCTCTCCTTCAGAAGTTTGTCCAATAGTTTCCCTACTACTGATGTGAAACTCACTGGTCTGTCATTCCCTTCTTAAATAGCGGAACCACATTAGCTGTTCTCCAGTCGTCTGGCACCTCCCCTGTGGCCAGAGTGAAATTAAAAATTTGGGTCAGAGCCCCTGCAAACTCCCCCCTTGCCTCCCACAGCAGCCTAGGGCAAATTCATCTGGACCTGGAGATTTATTCACTTTTAAGGCTGCCAACA
Source organism: Mustelus asterias (assembly GCF_964213995.1). Classification (NCBI taxonomy): domain Eukaryota; kingdom Metazoa; phylum Chordata; class Chondrichthyes; order Carcharhiniformes; family Triakidae; genus Mustelus; species Mustelus asterias. The sequence goes on along the minus strand of NC_135804.1, from coordinate 48,799,226 downwards.
CTTCCAATACCTTGTCCTTCCCTATGTCAATTTGCTCACGAACCTCACAGTCTCTCTCCCTGAATTCCATACCATCGTCCTCATTCTCTTGGGTGAAGACGGATGTGAAGTATTCATTCAACACTCTGCCAATGTCCTCTGGCTCTACTCACAGATTGCCCCCTTTGTCCTTAATGGGCCTATTCTCTCCCTGGTCATCCTCTTCCCATTGATATACTTATAGAATATCTTGGGATTTTCCCTACTTTTACCAGCCAGAGCTTTCTCATATCTCCTCTTTACATTCCTAATTGCTTTCTTAAGCTCCAACCTGCACTTTCTATACCTCACTAATGCCTCCACTGATTTGCTTTTATTTTAATTCTCATTGAATCCTGAATATCTCTGGTCATCCATGTTCTCTGGGCTTGTTATTCCTATCTAACACCCTCGAGAGAATATACTGGGCTTGCATCCTCCCCATTTTCTTTTTGAATGCCCCCCCACTGCTCTTTTGTAGATTTTCCCATTAGTAGCTCTTTCCGGTCTACCTTGGCCAGATCCTATCTTATTTTACTAAAATCCACTCACCCCAATCCAAAACATTTGTTTGCAGCTTGCCTATTTACTTGTCTATACCAAGCTTAAATTGTACCACGTTAGAATCACTATCACTAAAATGCTCCCCCACCAGCACTTCAACCACTTGTCTGGCTTCATTCCCCAGAATCAGGTCCAGCACAGCTCCCTCCCTTGTTGGACCCTCCACATATTGATTTAAAAGGTTCTCCTGTACACATTTCAAGAAATCTACTCCATCCAAGCCCTTAACATTATTTATATCCCAGTTAATGTTGGGAAAGTTGAAATCACCTAATAACCCTCTTGTTATTGTTGTTACACACCCCCACAAACTGAACACATATTTGCTCTTCAATATCCCTCTATCTGGGGATCTATAATAAACACCTAACAATGTGCTGCCCCTTTTTTATTCCGAAGCTCTACCCACAAAGCTTCATTTGATGCCCCCTCAAAAATATCGGGCCCTATTTTACCATTTTGATTCTAAGTGCTGGGGGGATTTGAAACTGGGAGGGTTTCAGATCCAACTTTTAGACCCGTTCTGAGGCGTCCCCATACGCACTCTGCCTGAAAAAATATCAGCGATTCCGAATCGTGCTGTATAAGCCTGTGGGTGGGGCTTAACGCGCCCAAAACCCTGCAACTCTGATTGGCGCTTCCAACTGCACATGCGCAGAAAAAAAATGATAGAATGCCGCTCCCTTGCCACATCCCTCCCGGCCAGATAATGCCTCCTCCTGGCCCCCACAGGCATTGCCCCACCCCCCCCAACATTACTGACCCCTTTCTCCCCCCACCCCCTCTGCCGGCCAGATAATGCCTCCTCCTGGCCCCCACAGGCATTGCCCCACCCCCCCCAACATTACTGACCCCTTTATCCCCCCACCCCCTCTGCCGGCCAGATAATGCCTCCTCCTGGCCCCCACAGGCATTGCCCCACCCCCCCCAACATTACTGACCCCTTTATCCCCCCACCCCCTCTGCCAGCCAGACCGATCGCTGGCTCCTCTCTCCCTTTCACCCCATGGATCTCAGGCAGAGTGATCCACCCTCCCCCCCCGATCTCAGGCAGAGTGGCAGTGGACCCCCTTCCTCCCTACCCCCAATCCCAGACCTTGCTACACAAGGCCCCCATCTCCTCCTGACTCCGGTGGCTGTGTGATACCTCCCTCTCTCTCCCCTGTCCCCAATCATTGAGGTATTGTTCCACCCCCCTTCCCATCAGCACCCTGCAAGTGCTCACTTGCCTTTCCCTCAATGCTAATAAGCAAACTGCATGGAACTTGCTGGAATGTTCTGCCAAACTGTCTGCAGCTGATCTGCCCTAACGAGGGGCAGCTCCGTTAAAAACTCAAGAATGGACAGGCAGGCAGGCATTCCTGCACAAAATGTGCGCATGACCAGCCCCCGATTTACTGAGGGCGACCTGGGAAGACTGCTGGATGCAGCAGAGGCGAGGCGGGACAGGACACCCTCTTCCCCCCAGGAGGATGCAGTTCCAGGGGGCTGTTGGCAATGCGGCCTGGGAGGAAGTCACCACCTTGGTCAGTGCCAGGGCACTGGCCCCCAGAACCGGGAAGCAGTGCCACGAGAAGGTCAATGACCTTATCCGTTCAGCAAGGGTGAGTGCTTAACCCCATCTAGTATCTTCCCCCAAATCTCCACCAGATCCTCCTATCCCCAGCACCCTGCATGTTTCCAGACCCTGACCCCCAAGCACCTCCTTCCTATTCACCCAAGAGCACCACTTGCCCTCTAAAGGCCACCACCTGATACTCTGCAGGAGTCACGCCATCATTTCTTTCATGGCTCCTTCTGTCTCCACAGGAGAAGACTGACCATAATAGCAGAGAGGGCGAAGTCAGGGGCTGGTGAGCCAGACCTCCGGGTCCTCACCCCCTTTGAAGAGCGGGTGCTGGAGCTGTCCAGGGAAGGGGAGATGCGGGCTGTCAACGACAGCATGGTCGGGCTGGAGTCAAGAAGGGTGCACCTGTCAATCCTCCACTCAATTTAAGGCAACTTCTCGGGGGCATGAGTTTTGGCTGTGAAGGGCAAGGTTTAAAGGAGATGTACGAGGCATGTTTATTTGCACAGAGAGGGTGGTGGGTGCCTGGGACTCGCTGCCAGAGGAGATCGTGGAGGCAGATACGAGAGTGACCTTTAGGGAGCATCTTTATAGCTATGTGAATGGGATGGGAATAGAGGCATATTGTCCCGGAAGGGTAGGGAGTTGCAAATCAGATGAGCAACCTGGTCGCTATAGACTTGGAGGGCCGAAGGACCTGTTCCTGTGATGTAATCTTCTTTATGCTTTGTTCTATGTTCAATGGAGCCATGTGAATCATGTGTTTGGTACCCCGGATTCCTCTCCCTTCCTTGCACTTAACCTTGTGTCCTGTGTTGCAGGGATAGATCCGGGCGCCCCTGGGGCCTTCTGGACTCAAGGCCCCTACTGCAGCTCCCGCCCATCCTGGTCCAGACAGCTTGGACAAATCCTCGGAGGTGAAGGGACTTCCGAGGGTGGCACAGTTTTGGTATCAGCTTCCACCTTGCAGTTCACCATCCCAGATACTGACACGTTGGTGGGTCCAGTTAGTGGTGAGGCTTCTGGGTCACTTTCTGGTGAGCACGACACATTTGATAATGTACATTGGGTGGAGGAGGGAACATCCGAGGCCTCTGGCACGCGGGGACCCGCCGGAGGTGGGGGACTGAGCTGGCCCCAGGCTACATGCTGGGCCTCTGAGATCACTTCTCCCTTAGCTGCTGGAGATGCAGCAACAGAGCCGGAGAATGCAAGAGGGGCTGACGGCCACACTGGACCGACTGCGAGGCTGCTGGGAGGAGTCCCAAAGCTTTCAGATGGACCAGCTATTGTCTATCTTGTGTGGTTCCCAGGCCAACACTGCAAGGGTGACATCTGCAGTGGAAAGCCTGGGGCAGGGGATCCTCACCATGAGTGGCAACCTCCAAGTGTTGGCAGAGTCGCAGCAGAGTCCCAGAGGGCCACGGCTGAGTCACAGCGGGCCACTGCTGAGCGACTGAACAGGCTTCTCGAGATTCTGCGGTCCATGGCTGAGAGGTTCGAGAGTTTACAGGAGACCCAGTGGGACAGCACTGAGACACAGCGGGCTATGGCTGCAGCCCTTGAGAATGTGGCCCATTCACAGAGTGCCATGGCTGAGGGGCTGCAAAGCTTGCAGGAGACCCAGCAGGACAGTGCTGAGACAGAGTGGGCTACGGCAGCAGCCCTTGAGAACGTGGCCCATTTGCAGAGGGTCATGGCTGAGAGGCTGCAGAGCGTGGCCCAGTCTCAGAGGGCACATGCTGCGGCCATTGACAGGTGGCCCCCAACTCAGGTGGCCATCGCAGAGGGCTTGACCGCCATGGGTAGGGCGCAGGTGGTCCTCCAGGACTGGCAGAGCCAGGTGACGCCGGAACTTTTGGAGCTCACTGCAGAAGCACCGCCATCCCATGGAGTGACCCAGGGGCCCACAGGAACCCGGAAGGGCTCAAGCCCATGCTGGGGCCTTCCAGCCAGGAGACTATGGCTGTGGCTACACCCTCTGACACACACCTTCCTGTCACCGGGGCATCTCAGGGGCAGTGGGATGAAGAAGATGCCATGGAAATGTCCCAGACGCCTGGAAGCAGGCCAGGGCCCTCAAGGTCCAGGGCCTTCAGAGGACGCCCGCCACACGCATCACAGGCAATGGGGCGAGATAGGCAGCTGGCCCCTCCACCTCTGATGTACATTCTGGGGAGACACTGAGACGTAGTGGTAGGCCACGTAAGGTTAGGAAGTTGAAGTTGCACTAAGATAGCATGGATGAAGGGCTACACTAGTTAGATAGATCTTTAAGCACTTTAAAGTTTTTATGTTAGAACTTATTATTTAAACACCTTTATTGTAATCATTAAATGTTTTCTCACCACCCACCTGCAGCTAATTTGTCTCAGATTTGTCTTGAATAGGGATCCTCTTCCATTGATCATCGCTGGAGGGATGCTTCATGCTGATGTCAGTTGGGGAGGCCCCTCACTGAGAAAAGGAAGCCATTGGTTCCCCAGAACCCACGAGCGATTCCCTCCCCCTACCCCATCCACCCCAGGGCCCTGTAAGGGGGTTCCAGATCCCTTACCCACTACATAGACGTGAGCCCAGCTGTCAGCGTGCATGCGGAGCTCAGGTAGGAGTCAGATTAGTTTGCACCAGGGCATCATTATAATGGTGCTTAGCGAGTTGTCATCCCCCTCCTGCCTGCCAAAGAAACTCACTAACACGGAGTACCCAGGCCCACCGCTCTGATGTGACAATGTTGCAGGAGATAGAAAGAATTTGGGGGGTGCAGAGGGAGGGTGGAATGGAACCGACAGACACAAGCCCCTAGCGAGTGAACCGCCTGGTGATCAGGGCCTTCCTTGCCGCCCTCGCATGCCTCATTCGAGCTTCCAGCCTTCGAGCGCCTGGTTGGTGTTCTTCGGCGTGCTCTTCCTCATCTTCCTCCTCCTCCTCCTCCTCCTCCTCCTCCTGCTGGTCATCCTCCCCGGCGATGTCCGGCTGGTCGGCCTCCACATCCTCCCTCCTCTTCTTTTAATAGGTCACCTCTCTGCTATGCCAGATTGTGCAAGACACAGCACACCACCACAATGCAGGAGGAGATCAGGGAGCTGTATTGTAGGGCCCCGCCAGATCGGTCCCAGAACCGGAATCGCATTTTGAGGAGCCCAATGCACCTCTCCACTATCGCGCGGGTGACTACATGGGCCTCATTATAGCGGGTCTCCGCCTCAGTCACAGGCCTCTGCACAGGCGTCATCAGCCATGTCCAAAGCGGGTAACCCATATCACCCACAAGCTACCCTGCAGCCTGGGCTCCTCCTCAAATGCCTCCAGGATGTCAGAGCTCCTGAGAATGAAGCTGTCATGCACGCTGGATGTCTCACGCAGACATGCAAAATGTTCATATTGTGGTCACACACCAGTCGGACATTCAGGGAGTGGAATCCCTTTCTGTTGCAAAGCTTGCAGGAGACCCAGCAGGACAGCGCTGAGACAGAGTGGGCTACGGCAGCAGCCCTTGAGAACGTGGCCCTGAGAATGAAGCTGTCATGCACGCTGGATGTCTCACGCAGACATGCAAAATGTTCATATTGTGGTCACACACCAGTCGGACATTCAGGGAGTGGAATCCCTTTCTGCTGCAAAGCTTGCAGGAGACCCAGCAGGACAGCGCTGAGACAGAGTGGGCTACGGCAGCAGCCCTTGAGAACGTGGCCCATTTGCAGAGGGTCATGGCTGAGAGGCTGCAGAGCGTGGCCCAGTCTCAGAGGGCACTTGCTGCGGCCATTGACAGGTGGCCCCCAACTCAGGTGGCCATCGCAGAGGGCTTGACCGCCATGGGTAGGGCGCAGGTGGTCCTCCTCATGGATTCTGCAGGAGGGCCTTGAGGGCGACGTGGGTGCAGTCGATGGCCCCCCCTGTACATTAGGCATCCCCGCAATGGCTGCAAACCTTGCAGCCCGGGCTTCCTGATGGGCCTGGTCCAGGTTAAATTTGATGTACTGCCCTGCCCGGGCATGTAGAGCTTCCGTGACCTGCTTGACACAGGTGTGCACAACTGATTGGGTAATTCCACATGCATCTCCGCTCGGGGTCTGGAAGAAGCCATTTGCATAAAAGTTCAGAGCGGCCGTCAGTTTGACAGCCACCAAGAGTGGGTGCCCCCCTCTGCCCCGACGTGCCAGATACTTCAACAGGTTGTACAGGTGTTGCACTGTCTCCTTTCGGAGGCGGAGCCATCGGCAGCACATAGTGTCCGACATCTGTTCAAATGACACTCGTGCACAGAACTGCCAGGATCTCCGCTCCCTCCTTCTCCTGCACCCCTCCTCCTGGGTGAATGGCAGCCACCTCCTGCCTCAAAAGAACAGCAAGATCAATCGGTTGCATCGCAAAAGCCATCTCATCACTCTGAACGGGGGGGTGGGGGTGTTGGAGATGGAGAGGAACACATGTAGAGGTTACGAAACGTTGCTTGCCCCAGCCCATCAACAGTCACTGTCCATACTGCCCATTCCCCCAGCCACATGCTCCCCAAAATCACAGATGCCTCATTCCCCTGCCACATGCTCCCCAGAATCACAGATCCCCCATTCCCCCAGCCACATGCTCCCCAAAATCACAGATGCCTCATTCCCCAGCCACATGCTCCCCAGAATCACAGACCCCCCATTCCCCCAGCCACATGCTCCCCAAAATCACAGACCTCCCACTTCCCCACTGACATGTCCCCAGAATCACAGCTCCTTGAAAAGTTCAGAGGCTGCAGCAGTGCAATTTGCAAGGGCTTTATGCACATTCTTCAGCTGGCAAAGTGCTGAGTGCACTAGGATCCAGCAGCATCCATAAGACCCGAGGTCAGTGCTGAGACCAGGGTCCGTGCTGCAAATTGGACATTGGAGACCCTGCTGAGCAACAGCCCCCACCCCCCCCCCCCCCCCCGCCTCCCCCCACACACACTCACAGTGCCCGTACCAGCCCAAGAAAGAAAATGGCCTAAATGAAAGGATGTCCATAAGCATCAGAGAGCCATCGGACACTAGGCACTTACCTCCTCACTAACCCTCACTGATGGAGTTTTCGAATTGGACTTATATGGAGCATGTCTGTTTCATGCTGATTCCGGATTGGCGAACATGGTGGTAAAGGGGAAGTGCCGGTAACATTGGGTATGCAGCCCATTAAGTCAATTGAAATGCATGCAAATGCATTTAAATGGCTGTCACGCCTGTTTCTAGCACAGACCCGATCGCGGCCATTTTCGGGCCTTGGTAAAGGGGGAACCGGTGCGGAGGTGGGCGTGGATCGCGCTACTCGCCTTACGCCCGACTTTACCAAGTTTCCACGCCTGAAAATGGGTGCAATTTGATGCTAAAATCGGGCCCATCATCTCTCCTTAATGCAGTAACTGACTCTTTAACTAATAATGCAATGCCTCCTCCTCTTTTACCTCCTCCCCTGTCTCGCCTGAAGATTTTGTATCGTGGAATGTTGAATTGCCAATTGTGTCCTTCCTTCAACCATGTCTCTATGATAGCTACAATGTCACACTTCCACGTGTCAATCATTGCCCTCAACTCATCCGTTTCACCTGCAACACCCTTGGCCATCCAGCCTGGCCTGACTTCCTTGAAACTTAATACAGTTGCACTCCCTCTGACTTGTTTGTTTTGCTATTTGATTCTGTGCTTTAATTCTGCTAACAGTCTGTGTCCCCTCCCTTTGATGTGGAGATGCCGGCGTTGGACTGGGGTGAACACAGTAAGAAGTCTCACAACACCAGGTTAAAGTCCAACAGGTTTATTTAGTAACAAATACCATAAGCTTTCGGAGCGCTGCTCCTTCGTCAGATGGAGTGGAAATGTGCTCTCAAACAGTGCACAGAGAAATCAAGTTACAGAATACTAATTAGAATGCGAATCCCTACAGCCAGCCAGGTCTTGAAGGTACAGACAATGTGGATGGAGGGAGCATTAAACACAGGTTAAAGAGATGTGTATCCAAGGCGGCCTTCACGACACACGACAGTGCAGAGTCGCTGAGCAGAAACTGATAGCCAAGTTCCGCACACATGAGGATGGGCTAAACCGAGATGTTGGATTTATGTCACATTATCAGTAACCCCCACAGCTTGCCCCCTGGACTTGCAGAATCTCACTAGCTGTTCTGTCTGGAGACAATACACATCTCTTTAACCTGTGTTTAATGCTCCCTCCACCCACATTGTCTGTACCTTTAAGACCTGGCTGGCTGTAGGGATTCGCATTCTAATTAGTATTCTGTAACTTGATTTCTCTGTGCACTGTTTGAGAGCACATTTCCACTCCATCTGACGAAGGAGAAGCGCACCGAAAGCTTATGGTATTTGCTACCAAATAAACCTGTTGGACTTTAACCTGGTGTTGTGAGACTTCTTACTGTGTCCCCTCCCTTTGCCAAATTAGTTTAAACTCCTCCAACAACACTAGCAAAATATCCCGCAAGGATCTTAGTCCCGTTCTGGTTCAGATGCAGACCATCCCGCTTGTACAGGTCCTATCTTCCCCAGAAATGGTCCCAGTGATCCAGGAATCTAAAACCCTCCCTCCTGTACCAATTCTTAAACCTTGCATTAATCTGCACTATCCTCCTTTTTCTGTGCTCGTGAGCACTGGCACTGGGAGTAATCCCGAGATTACAACCCAAGAGGTCTTGCCTTTTTGTCTACTGCCTAACTCCGTGAATCCTTGATGCAAGACCTCATTCCTCTTTCTATCAATGTCATTGGAACCAACTGTACTATGACCTCTGCCTTATCACCCTCTCCCTCCAGCCATTCAGTGACATCCCAGACCCTAGCACCAGGGAGGCAACATACCATCATGTTGATGGCCACAGTAGCGCCTATCTGTACTCATGACTATAGAATCCCCAATTGCTATTGCCCTGCCTCTCTTCCTCCCCTGTGGATGTAGGGTATTTCCCGTGGCGGAGGCCAGTGGGAAACCATGCCATACCTTCTGGCTCTGATATTAATTATGCAACTGGGTGTTTTGCACCATTTTCCATGGTGGGACTGGCCTGATGGTGTGTATTCCCCCATCATTTCCAGGCACCATATTTATAAGGCACCCAGATTCCATACTGTTAGCACCGTTTGTGAAGATATGACAAAGGGAAGGTGAGGGTCAAGCCCCTAGATTTAGTGATGCTACCGTGCGTGTTGTCTCAACCATTTTGAGGTCAGGAGGGAAATTCTTTACCTGGCAGATGGGAAGAGGAGGTTCAGCAGAGACACAAACCCGACATGGTTGTAGGTGGCCAATGTAATTCACAGGAGTTTGGCAATCCAGTGCTGTAAGAGGATGAACAAACCCATTTGCTCTGCCAGGGTAAGTCTCATCCATGGTCACACAATCCACATAGACTCCAAATGTCAGGGTCTGAGGACATAGAAGCATGGAAAATAGGAGCAGCAGGTCTGCCTCCTGCCTCACAGTCCCACTTCAGTGCAACCACATTGCAGTGGAGTGACCACTGTGCCTCCTTCACCCTTCAGCAGACATGGGACACTGCATGGAGCAGGGGAGGGGGTTGCTTAGGGCGACCCAGCATAGGCACAGAAGGATCGAGCAGCCTCCACATCACATGCACGTATGAGCCTTCCCCTTGTGTGTGGATGTGCTCAGTGCTCTGGAGGGAGCTGGTCCACAACCTCTACCTAATTCGTGCTAATGGTGACTTGCCATACAGAAATAGATTGCCTGACAAGGCAGATATAAAGAATGTTAAGAAATCCAATGCTCCAACAGATATAACATGCAACCCCTCTCAAGTATTCTCTCCTCTAAGTAGGAGAAGCTTTGGCTAATCTAAGCACAGCAAGAGAAGACCAATGGGGATTGATCAGACCCGAGGACCCTGATGGAATTTGAGGAAAGGGCCTCCAAGCTCGAGGGCATCAAGTGGGACAGAGCCATCTATGATGGGGAGCTAGGCCTTGACCTAGTAAGGATTTCTCCATTGAATGAAAACCTGAGGACTGAATGTTTCTCCATCTTGGAAGTAGCTGATGCCATCACTTGCATGCTTCTTTATCACTTGCAGATGCGTCCAAGAAGAGACCAGGCCAGAGGAGGAGGAAGGCCATTCTCCAAACCCAGGCCAAATCACAGCCCAGAAAGGAGCAAGGAGGGAGGGGAAGAGGGGAGCTCCACACCGTTCGAGGTGGCACAGCTGTCACTTGCACTCACCATCAGCTCAGGTACGCACACTTGGTGGTTTTAATGCTAGTTCAAGTACATAGAACATAGAAAGCCACAGCACAAACAGGCCCTTCGGCCCACAAGTTGCGCCGATCACATCCCCACCTCTAGGCCTATCTATAGCCCTCAATCCCATTAAATCCCATGTACTCATCCAGAAGTCTCTTAAAAGACCCCAACGAGTTTGCCTCCACCACCACCGACGTCAGCCGATTCCACTCACCCATCACCCTCTGAATGAAAAACTTACCCCTGACATCTCCTCTGTACCTACCCCCCAGCACCTTAAACCTGTGTCCTCTCGTAGCAACCATTTCAGCCCTTGGAAATAGCCTCTGAGAGTCTACCCTATCCAGACCTCTCAACATCTTGTAAACCTCTATCAGGTCACCTCTCATCCTTCGTCTCTCCAGGGAGAAGAGACCAAGCTCCCTCAACCTATCCTCATAAGGCATGCCCCCCAATCCAGGCAACATCCTTGTAAATCTCCTCTGCACCCTTTCAATGGCTTCAACATCTTTCCTGTAATGAGGTGACCAGAACTGCGCGCAGTACTCCAAGTGGGGTCTAACCAGGGTCCTATAAAGCTGCAGCATTATCTCCCGACTCCTAAACTCAATCCCTCGATTAATGAAGGCCAGTACGCCGTACGCCTTCTTGACCGCATCCTCCACCTGCGAGGCCGATTTAAGAGTCCTATGGACCCGGACCCCAAGGTCCTTCTGATCCTCTACACTGCTAAGAATGGTACCCTTCATATTATACTGCTGCTTCATCCCATTGGATCTGCCAAAATGGATCACCACACACTTATCCGGGTTGAAGTCCATCTGCCACTTCTCCGCCCAGTCTTGCATTCTATCTACGTCTCGCTGCAACTTCTGACATCCCTCCAAACTATCCACAACACCACCTACCTTGGTGTCGTCAGCAAACTTACCAACCCATCCCTCCACTTCCTCATCCAGGTCATTTATGAAAATGACAAACAGCAAGGGTCCCAGAACAGATCCCTGGGGCACTCCACTGGTCACTGACCTCCATGCAGAGAAAGACCCCTCCACAGCCACTCTCTGCCTTCTGCAGGCAAGCCAGTTCTGGATCCACAAGGCAACAGCCCCTTGGATCCCATGCCCTCTCACTTTCTCAAGAAGTCTTGCATGGGGGACCTTATCGAACGCCTTGCTGAAGTCCATATAGACCACATCCACCGCTCTTCCTTCGTCAATGTGTTTGGTCACATTTTCAAAGAACTCAACCAGGCTCGTAAGGCACGACCTGCCCTTGACAAAGCCGTGCTGACTACTTTTGATCATACTAAACTTCTCTAGATGATCATAAATCCTGTCTCTCAGGATCCTCTCCATCAACTTACCAACCACTGAGGTTAGACTCACCGGTCGGTAATTTCCCGGGCTGTCCCTGTTCCCTTTCTTGAATATAGGGACCACATCTGCAATCCTCCAATCCTCCGGAACCTCTCCCGTCTCCATCGACGATGCAAAGATCATCGCCAAAGGCTCCGCAATCTCCTCCCTCGCCTCCCACAGTAACCTGGGGTACATCCCATCCGGTCCCGGCGACTTACCAACCTTGATGCCATTCAATAGTTCCAACACATCCTCTTTCTTTATGTCCACATGCTCGATCCTTTCTGTCCACCGCAAACCAGCAGTACAACCACCCAGATCCCTTTCCACCGTGAATACCGAGGTAAAGTATTCATTAAGCAGCTCCGCCATTTCTAACGGTTCCGCACAAACTTTTCTCCCTTCACCTTTTAAGGGTCCTATGCCTTCACATCTCATCCTTTTACTCTTGACATATTTGTAGAAAGCCTTGGGATTCTCCTTAATCTTACCCGCCAAGGCCTTCTCATGACCCCTTCTCGCTCTCCTAATTTCCTTCTTAAGCTCCTTCCTACATCCCGTATACTCCTCTAAATCCTTAACACCTCCTAGCTCTCTGAACCTTCTGTACGCCTCTCTTTTCAATTTGTGGTCATCGCATGGACACATGTTTGCAGCAGGGGCAAGTTCAGCCCAGCTCCCTGGTTTTCGGAGGACAACTGAGGAAGAGGCATCTGTGAGATCCCAGTCTGATGACAAGCCTCTGAAATCCGACTTCCAACTCATGTGAAGAGACAGTAAGAGGCAGAACAACATCAGGAAAAGCTGTTGGATGCCATTAACAAAGTGGCACACGAGTTGGAGGAGTCTATCTGCTTGCTCTATAAAATGGCCCTCAAGTGTGAAAATGTTGATGTCTCCATGGGGAGGGTGGCAGATGCATGGAGATTCTTGTCCAGTAGAAGGTCCAGTTTCTGCAGAGATGTGCACAGACCTGTATTCCATTGCCATTGCCATGGGTGAGTTCGTGCAGTGGTAACCTGACAGGGAAGAGCACCTCGACATCCCTCCAAGCCCCTTCCCCTCAAGGAGTCAGGCTGGAGCCATTGGGCAACTAACCAGAGGAAGAGAAGCAGCTGGACACATAGGGCTACCCATTCAGGACTCCCAGAGGTTATCCAATCCCTCCAAATCCCTTCAGCTTGTGACCCCCTTCAGCCTCATTCTCTGTCACCATAGAGGAAGCAGCTGGCCCATCAGTAGAAAACCAAAGTCAGCTGGGGCCCTCTAGGCCTCAGCTCTCCAGAGGACAGCCACCAAAATCATCAAAGGAACAGGGCCGACATCTCACAGGTTTCCTCCACCCTTGCTGCAGATGTCCCGGCAGCACATAAATGTAGAAGTGGTAGGCCTAGGAAAATAAATTAATTTTGAGCACAAGTGGTTGCATGGGTGAACACACTATTATATGTAAATATATTTACATTTGCACTAAATAATGTCCAGTGTTGTCTTTTAGTGCCAATATATCGGCTTTACAAGGCCTCCCAACTCCCATTCCGCCTACACACTTGCTGTTCAGCTGCTCACAACCACATCATGAGTGATTCTGGAGGGAGAAATATACGTGGCAGAGCCTTTCACAGCCTTGTATACGCATTCCCCAGCTCATGCGGATCCTCCAACCATCACACTCACCTAACTGTCCTGAACTTTTAAAATGCTGCCTGCTGGGGTATCCTTTCGGTTATCCATCCATGCTGACCAGTGTTTCTGTCCACCCACTCCCATGCAGTACTTATGGCCGTCCAACACTTCGGTTCTGGCAAAATGAAGAAGAATAGAGCATGCAGCAACTCCCCCTGACATTCCCCCTCCCCCCTTCTCCCACATCCACCCTCACTCGGTCCAATCTCTCCACTCCTACATCGTCCATTGTTCAATCCTCTTTCTCCACTCTTGCATTATCCCTCACTCCATCCTCTCCCTCCAGTCCTGCATCCTCCCTCGCTCTGTCCTCTTTCCCTCTGCCTTCAGCGTTCCTTACTCCTTCCTAAACACCTACTCTTTCAGTGCTCCAGATTCCTTCCCTCACTCCTTCCTCCTCTGTCACTCTGACCTCTCCCTCCAGTCCTGAATCGTCACTCACTCCTTGTCTCCCCCAACTCTTTTGCCATTCCTTACCTGCAGCCTCACCCCTCATTCTTTCTTGATGCCTTCTCCCATAGCTCCGTCACTCTCCTCCACCACCTCTTCCTCCCCCCCGACACTCTCAGCCCTCGAATCTCCCTCCCCAACCCCTTCCCCCATGACCCCCACCTTCATCCTCACTCCCTCACCCCTTCTGACCCTCCCTCAATTCTTTCTCTCGCACAGCTCCTTCCACCACAACTCCATCTTTATCCCCTGCAACTTGTCTTCTCCTTGGATGTCTGAGCAAACCCCTAAAGATAAGTCCCAACTTGCACACCACATTGGTCCAGGCATGTTCTGAATTGACCTGTTTTCCCACTGGTGTCATGGAGAATTGGGAGCGGAGGGAAGATTCCAATTGGGCCTTCATCTGCATCCCATCAGCAGGATACAAATCAATTTCATGCCAGCTTCCAGCAGGTTCCCATATCCACCATGGCGGGCACAAGCAGAAGAAATCACGGGCAATCCACGCTGGTATGAAACTGATTTTTGGATTCTCATCAAATTCTCCCCCCTGCCCACCATTGAACCCGTTGGTTGGGCCATGGGAGAATTCTATCCTTGGAGGGAGATAGAGACATATTTCAATAAAATCAACAGAAAAAGGGATAATGCCAGAGGACCGGCCAACAGCGATTGTAACTCCTATTTTTGAAATGTGAGATATAACTAATGCAAAGCTCTGTAAAGCAGTTAGCTAACTGTAAATGGTAGGAAAGATACAAAACCATTTGCTAAAAGATCAAATGATAAAACCAAGAACCCCAGAACATAATAGCATGAATTTCTAAAAAAAAGGCCATGTTTAACCAACCTCACTTAACTAATTAAGTAAGTAAGTACATAACTAACAGAAAGAATAGACAAGGACAATGCAGTAGACTTTTTAAAATGGATTTGCAGAAGGTCTTTGATAAGATGCCAGCAAAGAGGCAAGATGAAGGCATTCTGACAATGCAGATACATACATTGCTCAAGGTTTCAACACAGGTTGGTTAGGCCACAAAGAATGCAAACAAAGTGCTGGGGTTCATTTCCAGAGGAACAGAATACAAAAGCAGACAGGTAATGTTAAATTTCTATAGGTTCTTTGTCAGACCACATGGAGTACTGTGTGCATGTCTGGTCTCCACACTAGAAGAAATGCAGAAAAGTTATTCAACTATGATACCAGAATGGTGAGGCTGCATGTATC
Organism: Mustelus asterias; assembly: GCF_964213995.1. Classification (NCBI taxonomy): domain Eukaryota; kingdom Metazoa; phylum Chordata; class Chondrichthyes; order Carcharhiniformes; family Triakidae; genus Mustelus; species Mustelus asterias. The sequence goes on along the minus strand of NC_135804.1, from coordinate 48,784,115 downwards.
AGGAAAACTTTGATTTTTTTTTCAGGAAAAGAGGAGACCTAATAAAGATTTTCAAAATTATGACAGGATTTGGGATAATGTGAATGTGAAGCAGATTGTGAATGAGTCCCGAACAATAGTGTTCATCAATATAATATGCCATCAATATGTCAAATAAAGATATTAGGAGGAATTTCTTTACTTTGCGACTAGTGAGACTGTCCAACTCACTGTCATGTAGCGTGACAGAAGCAAGTATCATTAATTCATTTAAATGAAGGTTTGATGCATGTATGAGGACAAAGGGATTGATGGGCAATAGGGGCAGAGTGGAAAGAGGCGATTAGACTTGGAGGAGGTACATGGGGAATAAAGATACTAACATACATCAGTTGGGTTGAACAGCCTGTTTTTGTACTGCAAATTGTATGTAATTCTGTGATGTTGGTTGAAAGAGAAAGCATGACAAAGGTACAAGGAGAATCCCAGCCCTTCCTTGAATAGCAATGCCTACCTAAATAATCGAACTAAAATTAATTTCAATGTCTTAATTATCGGACATGACGTCTAGAAATTCAGGATTCCCTTAGTTTGAGTCCGAGGCCACAATAAGTGCTTAAGTCTTGAGTAATGTTTAAAAACTCAGAGGTATGGAGTGCTACCAACTGAGTCATACTTCTATTAGTTTGTTTGTCAAAGGCTCATTCACCGTCTGACTGTAAATAATAATATTATGCAGAGGAATGTCTCAACATATTTTACTGGTTGTGAACTAAAAACAGTGAGTGGGAAGAGGTTGCTAATGATGATACAGTGATAGGTAGGAAAGTAAGTTGTGAAGTGGACATAAGGAGGCTACAGATGGATATAGATCAGTTAAGGGAATGGGCAAAGATCTGGCAAATGGAGTATAATGTGGAAAGATGTGAAATTGTCTATTTTGGCAGAAAGAATAAAAAGTAAGCATATTATCTAAATGGTGAGGGATTGCAGAGCTCTGAGATGAAAAGGGATTTGGGTGTCCTAATGCATGAATCACAAAAGATTAATGTGGAGGTACAGCAAATTATTAGGAAAGTTAATAAAATTTTAGCATCTATTGTGAGAGAAATTGATTACAAAAGGAGGGAGGTTATGCTTCAGTTGTACAGGATGCTGGTGAGATTACATCTAAACTACGGTGCACAGTATTGGTCTCCTTATTTAAGGGAGGAGGCAGTTCAGAGAAGTTTTACTAGACTAATGCCTGGCTTAGAGGGTTGTTTCATCAGGAAAGGTTAGAAAGGCTTGGCTAGGCTTGTATCTGCTGTTGTTTAGAAGAGCAAGAGGTGACTTGATTGAAACCTTTAAGATCCTGAGGGGTCTTGATTGGCGGATATGGAAAAGATGTTTCCTCTTGTCAGAGAATCCAGAACTAGGGGGGTCACTGTTTAAAAATAAGGGGTTGCCCATTTAATCCCTAGATGACGAAAATCTTTTTCTCCCACAGGGTTGTGAGTCTTTGGAACTTTGTTCCTCAAAAGACAAAGTCTTGAATAGTAGATGGATTCTTGATGAGCAAAGGGATGGAAGGTTATTGGGGGTAGGTGAGCATGTGGAGTTGAGGTTACCAACAGATCAACTATGATATTATTGAATGGCGGAGCAGGCTTAAGGGGCCAAGTGGCCTATTCCTGCTCCTAATTTGTGTATTTGTATGTATTGGGAATGGTAAATGTTCAGTCAAGAGGAGATTCTTAAGGATGGTTTTGAATGCAGGGAAAGAAAAGGCAATTGGAGGATGAAAGAATTCCAGATGTGAGCACCATGCATGGGAATGGGGAACGAGAGTTAAAGAAATGGAAACAGGGATATTGTTGGGTAAGGCCTTGCAGGGATTTGAAAGCCAGGGCAAAATTTAAAATTAATTTACAGGGCACGAGAAGTCTGTAAAGCTTAGTGAGAACAGGTGTGACGGGGATGTAACCTATTGTGTTTAAGTTGTAGTTTAGGAGACTGGCAGGGATAAATTAGAAAAAATTGAACTTTGAAATACTAAAGATGTGGACAAGGGTTGTAGCAGCAAAGAGAAAAGACGGAAGGAAGAAATTTCAGCAGGACCCAAAAAATTAGATTCACGGCCAGCATCCAGCAGGTCGTGATCTTCCTGAGCCATTTTTTATGGGCTGATTTAAATATTTATAACGTCATTTATATCTGTTTAGCGAGCTCCAGAACCCATTGTCTGGACTGACTTAGGTTTCTAACCAATCCAGTGAAGGTTCACACCAGCGAGAATCACAGCTGATCCCCAGCAATGGGGACCAGACATGATGGCCTCGCTGGTGGGACTGAAAGCCATTGAGGCTCCCCGGGAAGTAGGGGGTGGGGGGAGGGAGTGGGACGTGCCTCTTGGACGGTACCAGCCTAGCAGTGCCAGCCTGGCACCCTGGTACTGCTCACCAGGCAGTGGGCAGTGCCAAGAGGGTGGGGCCTGGGAACAAGGTCGGTAAAAAGAGAGAGAATGGGGAACTCTGCTTTGAGGAGGGGGGAGGTGCTTTAGTGGTGGGGTAAGGGCCGTGATCCTGAGGCCGGTGATCGGTGAGGAGGGTGGCAATCAGGAGGCTGGAAATTTTGGGGGGCCTGTTGGGGAGAGGGTGGCGATCTGGAAGGGGTCTGTTCTGCGGGGGGGGGGGGGATCTGTGGAGGAGGTCGATGGGGGGGTATGTGGGGGGTGGTCTGTGGGGGGTATGTGGATGGTATGGGGGGGTGTCTGTTGGGGGGGTGGCAATCGGAGGGGTGTCTGTGGGGGAGGGTAGTGATGTCTGTGGGGTGGGGGGGGGGTCGTTGACAGATCTCCCATATACTGTGTAAACTTGTGTAAACACAGTGGGTGAAATTTTCCCAAAAAATCTGAAAACCGAGAGTTTCAGTCTGAAAACTGGAGCTTGTGCCCGCCACTACTGGCACATCTCCCTACTGCCAAAAAGAATGACAGAGTGTGGAGAAATTGCATGTGGTAGCTCACTGGAAAAACAAAGTGAAACTCTCCGGTTTTTTGTGACACTTAAAATATTTTGGGGAAAATTCTGCCCATGCTATTTGTATTCAGACAAATACAAGTATTGTAAATGAAACAGGGGCCTGTACATCACTTTCCTAGATCTCATCAGGGCATTCAACACTGTAAGCAGAGATGGACTTTGGAAAAACCTTGAAAAGTTTGAATGGCAAACAGGTTCTTGGCCATGGTGAAGCAATTTCACAAAAATCAGTATGGAGAAGTCAAGCACAACAACGACCTCCCAAAGTTAATTCCGAATCTCAGGTATCATGAAGCAGGAATGTGTGCTGGCCCTGACCATATTCACCATTTTTTCAACATGATGCTGCAGAAGGCACCAGAAAACCTTATCGATGGAGTTTACGTACGCTTCCAGACTGATGGAGGTCTTTTCAACCACAGGCATCTTCAGGCTCACACAAAGACACAAGAAAAACTCATCCATGAAGTTTGTTTTGCTGATGACTGCACTCTCCTGGCCCACAGTCAGTCAAATCAGCAATTTATAGCAACACATTTTTCTGAGGCAGCACAACTCTTTGGACTAAAAATCTTTTAAATAAAACTGAAGTCCTACAGGGAAATTGAGGGACTGGTCAAAAAGAAAAGAGAGGCGTATGTTAGGTCCAGGCAGCTAAAAACGGAGGGAGCTCTGGAGGAGTACAAAGAAAGTAGGAAAGAACTCAAACGGGGAATTAGAAGGGCAAAAAAGGGGTCACGAAATGTCCTTGGCAGACAGGATTAAGGAGAATCCCAAGGCATTTTATTCATATGTTAGGAACAAAAGGGTTGTCAGGGAAAAAATCGGACCTCTCGGGGACAAAAGTGGGGAATTATGCTTGGAGCCCAAAGAAGTAGGGGAGATCCTAAATGAATACTTTGCGTCGGTATTCACAAAGGAGAGGGATGTGTTGACTGGGAGTGTCTCGGAGGGGAGTGTTGAACCGTTGGAGAAAATCTCCATTCCAAGGGAGGAAGTGTTAGGTTTGTTAGAGAACATAAAGACTGACAAATCCCCAGGGCCTGATGGAATCTATCCAAGGCTGCTCAGGGAGACGAGAGATGAAATCGCTGGGCCTCTGACCCAAATCTTTGTCTCGTCACTGGACGCAGGTGAGGTCCCAGAGGATTGGAGGATAGCTAATGTGGTCTCGTTATTTAAGAAGGATAGGAAGGATAACCCGGGTAATTATAGGCCGGTGAGCTTGACGTCCGTGGTGGGGAAGTTGTTGGAGAAGATTCTTAGAGATAGGATGTATGCGCATTTAGAAAGGAATAAACTCATTAACGATAGTCAGCATGGTTTTGTGAGAGGGAGGTCATGCCTCACTAACCTGGTGGAGTTTTTTGAAGAAGTGACCAGAATGGTTGACGAGGGAAGGGTAATTATAGGCCGGTGAGCTTGACGTCCGTGATGGGGAAGTTGTTGGAGAAGATTCTTAGAGATAGGATGTATGCGCATTTAGAAAGGAATAAACTCATTAACGATAGTCAGCATGGTTTTGTGAGAGGGAGGTCATGCCTCACTAACCTGGTGGAGTTTTTTGAAGAAGTGACCAGAATGGTTGACGAGGGAGGGGTAATTATAGGCCGGTGAGCTTGACGTCCGTGGTGGGGAAGTTGTTGGAGAAGATTCTTAGAGATAGGATGTATGTGCATTTAGAAAGGAATAAACTCATTAACGATAGTCAGCATGGTTTTGTGAGAGGGAGGTCATGCCTCACTAACCTGGTGGAGTTTTTTGAAGAAGTGACCAGAATGGTTGACGAGCGAAGGGCCGTGGATGTCGTCTATATGGACTTTAGTAAAGCATTTGACAAAGTCCCTCATGGTAGGCTGGTGTAAAAGGTTGGATCTCATGGGATAAAGGGAGAACTGGCTTGGTCACAGAAGACAGAGGGTGGTAGTGGAAGGGTCTTTTTCCGGCTGGAGGCCTATGACTAGTGGTGTTCCGCAGGGCTCTGTATTGGGACCTCTGCTGTTTGTGATTTATATAAACGATCTGGAAGAAGGTGTAACTGGGGTGATCAGTAAGTTTGCGGACGACACAAAATTGGCAGGACTTGCAGATAGTGAGGAGCATTGTCAGAAGCTACAGAAGGATATAGATAGGCTGGAAATTTGGGCAAAGAAATGGCAGATGGAGTTCAATCCTGATAAATGCGAAGTGATGCATTTTGGTAGAAATAATGTAGGGAGGAGCTATACGATAAATGGCAGAACCATAAAGGGTGTAGATACGCAGAGGGACCTGGGTGTGCAAGTCCACAGATCCTTGAAGGTGACGTCACAGGTGGAGAAGGTGGTGAAGAAGGCATATGGCATGCTTGCCTTTATAGGACGGGGCATAGAGTATAAAAGTTGGGGTCTGATGTTGCAGTTGTATAGAACGTTGGTTCGGCCGCATTTGGGATACTGCGTCCAGTTCTGGTCGCCACACTACCAGAAGGACGTGGAGGCTTTGGAGAGAGTACAGAGGAGGTTTACCAGGATGTTGCCTGGTATGGAGGGGCTTAGTTATGAGGAGAGATTGGGTAAACTGGGGTTGTTCTCCCTGGAAAGACAGAGGATGAGGGGAGACTTAATAGAGGTGTATAAAATTATGAAAGGCATAGATAGGGTGAACGGTGGGAAGCTTTTCCCCAGGTCGGTGGTGACGTTCACGAGGGGTCATAGGTTCAAGGTGAAGGGGGGGAGGTTTAACACAGATATCAGAAGGACATATTTTACACAGAGTGTGGTGGGGGCCTGGAATGCGCTGCCAGGCAAGGTGGTGGAGGCGGACACACTGGGAACGTTTAAGACTTATCTAGATAGCCATATGAATGGAGTGGGAATGGAGGGATACAAAAGAATGGTCTAGTTTGGACCAGGGAGCGGCACGGGCTTGGAGGGCCGAAGGGCCTGTTCCTGTGCTGTATTGTTCTTTGTTCTTTGTTTGTTCTTTGTTTGTACATCAGCCTGCACCCCAAGAAGAACATAAACCATCAAGCTTTGTCATCATGAGAAACAAGCTAAATCCCATCAGCAGTTTGCTTTTTTTGGTTGCATCATCTTGTTTGATGCCATCATAGAAAAGGAACTGGACAATAGGCTTTCAAAAGCAAAGTGCATTCGGCAGACTCTACAAATGAATGTGGAGCAAACACATCCTCAGAGCACAGACTATACTCAAGATTATTTTTATTCAAAGCCATAGTCCTCACCATTCTTCTGTACGGCACCAAGTCTTGTACTGCCATCATATACACCTTCTAGAATGCTTCCATCAGCGCTATCAGCACTGCATTTTCAAGATCTATTGGCAGGACCGCATCTCAAACATTGAAGTCCTGGAAACAGCCAACATCACCAGTACTGCATCACCAGCATCTGCAAAGCCAACTGCATTGGGTGGGTCACATTGCCCCGATGGATGACAGTCGCTTGCCCAACATTGTGTTGTATGGAGAGCTGACCACTGGTAAACAGAACAGAGGGTCTCCATGCAAACCTGTCAAAGACTCCCTGAAGAACTCACTCTGTGTGTCACATTGACCATCACCACTGGGAAGCACAAGCCATAGATATGATTCCTGGAGATGTCACATCAGGAGTGTTACAAACACCTTTGAGACTGAGTAAAGAGCCAGTATGAAGGAGAAAAGGAGAATTATTGCCCCCATCATACCTTCACCTGCACCTGCTGTGGGAAAATCTGCCAGTCACTAATAGGTTTGAGTAGCCATAAGTGGGCTTATAACCACTGAGCCTTCCTAAAAATCTTTTCCTGTGAAGAAATTCCAAGAGTTTATGTACAATGATATTGTTAAATAAACAAACATGTGCCTGAATCAATCTTTTAGCTCTCGTTTTATTCAGAGCTCAATCATCCTACAACTACCATGCATGGCCCAGAGAGAGGTCGTCCCCAACTTTTATGAGTTCCTTTGTTTATTCAAACTGGATCATAGAATCATGGCCAAACCACATCAAGATTCAGCCCCTTTGGAAGAGAAGGGAGAATACTAAGGAAATATGTCAATGAAAGAAGATCTTTGATGGTCCATTGGGAAAATCTGTTATTTCTCTGCCATTCATCCACTGGTGGAATCAGGATCAAATTACCTCACCTGCTATTCATAATGAGCTTCTTCCACAGGTGGCTAACTCCTGTCAGGTTATCTGCATGATACCAAAGTGAGGTGGGGCAGATAGCTGATGATCAACAAATGACACATCAGTCAGACATCAGGAATTCCTGCCACTGAGCGTTAGTGATGATATTTTCAATGTGGAAAGAAGTTACCAAGTAAACAGACTACCATTAATGACACCAAGTCAGCAGCATTAAAAGGAAATTTTTAAAAAAGCACGTATTAAGTACTTTGCATGACCTCAGGACACAAAATGCTTCATACCCAATTAAGAGGTTTTGTGGCTGAATAGAATTAGGAGAGTAAAGAGGCAACAGAACAAAGGTGGCTTGATTAATGTGGTTTTATGTTGTGGGGTGGATTAAAGTAGCTAAGATCTATCAGCACTGCTCTCTCAGTTTCTCATAGTGAATGCACAAGATCCATGGCACAGACATAGTTATACTGCCAGAATTATGCCTGAGGTCCTGATGATGTAATTGCTGTGCAGGTTTTAAATTTCTATTTCGTGAACAGTCTTCGTCCATTTTCTAATGTTGGTAAGAATTTTGTACAGTGATAATCTGCTTCTGAGATTTTGGATAATTGTCCATTCTAGTATTTATCTCTTTAAAACAAGATCTGTAAAGGAGTCAGCACCAAATTAGTCTTTACATTGACACCTGTCAGGTTCTGCCATCTATCTCATTTGTTTCCAATTCTCAGCCTGCAACTCAACCATTAGCAGAAATACAAAAAACAAACTCTCATTTTTGGAGATGGCACAATACATTTACACTTTTTTATCCAATAAACTAATTCAGATTACCTACACTAAAACTCTTGCAATCAACATCCTGGGGATTACCATTAACTGAATTGGACTAACGATATAGGTATGGTGGCTACCAACGCAGGTCAAAGGCTAGGAATCCTACGGGGAGTAACTCACTTCCTGACCTCCCAAAGTCTGTCCATCATCTACAAGGCACAAATCAGGAGTATAATGGAATACTCTCCAATTGTCTGGATGAGTGCAGTTTCAACAACACTCAAGAACCTCGACACTATCCAGGACAAAACAGCCTGTTCAATTGCTCCCACAAACATTCAAACCCTCCGCCACTGATGAGCAGTGGCAGCCTAGTGTAGCTCTCTACAAGATGAATTACAGGAACTCACCAAGGTTCCTTGGGCAGCACACATTCCAAACCCATGACCACTAGGTTAGATCACATGGGATCAAGGGAGAACTAGCCAATTGGATACAAATTGGCTTGCTGGTAGGAGACAGAGGGCAGTGGTAGAAGGTTGTTTTTCAGACTGGAGGCCTGCAACCAGCAATGTGCTGCAGGCATCGGCACTGTGTCCACTGTTGTTTGTCATTCTCACCCCATGCGGATGTGAAGATCGCGCTGGACGAAATGTACACCACTACGAATAGCCTTGAGGTGAAACATCCCGAGGCCTTGTTCATCGTGGCCGGGGACTTCAATCAGGCCAAGCTCAAGAGTGTACTACCAAGTTACCACCAATACGTCTCCTGCTCCACCAGAGGCCCAAACATCCTAGGCCACTGTGACACAAATATCAAACATGCCTACTGCTCTATCGCCCTCCCACACTTTGGCAAATCAGACCACAAGGCTGTGCTCCTGCTCCCAGCTTACAAGCAAAAACTGAAGCGGGAGAATCCATCAAAGAGAGTCGTGCAATGTTGGTCTGAGGAATCGGATGATCTCCTACAGGGCTGCTTGGAGTCAGTGGACTGGTCAGTATTTAAAAACTCTGCGACCAGCCTGAACGAGTACGCCACAACAGTAACTGACTTCATTAGTAAGTGTGTAGAAGACTGTGTGCCAAAGACGCAAATCCGTGTATTCCCCAACCGGAAACCATGGATGAACAGGGATATCCACTGGTCTGAGGCGTTCAAGTCAGGCGACACTGACCTATACAAGAAAGCCAGATATGATCTAAGGAGATCCATCAAAGATGCCAAAAGACAATACCGGACTAAGCTAGAGTCCCAGGCTAGCCACACCAACCCCCACCGACTATGGAAAGGTCTGCAAGACATAACAGGCTACAAGATGAAGGCATGTAAAATCGCCGGCTCCAACACAACCCTCCCTGATGAGCTCAATGCATTCCATACCCGTTTTGAGCAAGAGGTCAGCGAGAGCATGCCCTCCACCCTGGAAGCCCTGGATGAACCTGTATCTGGGGTTACCATTGCAGATGTCAGAGCAGCTTTCTTGAAGGTCAACCCACGGAAAGCAACTGGCCCAGATGGGGTACCCAGATGTGCACTCAGATCCTGCACGGATCAGCGGTCGGAGGTATTCACAGACATCTTCAACCTCTCTTTACAACAATATGAGATCCCTATCTGCTTCAAGAAGATGACCATCATCCCAGTACCGAAGAAAAACCAAGCAGCGTGCCTTAATGACTATTGGCCGGTGGCTCTGACATCCATCATTATGAAGTGCTTCGAAAGGTTAGTCATGGCACGAATCAATTCCAGCCTCCCGGACTACCTGGATCCACTATAATTTGCCTACCGCTGGAACAGGTCCACAGCAGATGCCATTTCCCTGGCCCTGCACTCAACCCTGGAACACCTAGATAATGAGGACACCCATGTCAGACTCCTATTTATTGACTACAGCTCAGCCATCAACACTATTATTCCCACGAAACTCATCTCCAAACTCCATGGCCTGGGCCTTAGCACCTCCGTCTATGACTGGATCCTGAACTTCCTAACTCACAGACCACAATCAGTAAGGATAGGCAACAACACCTCCTCCACGATCATCCTCAACACCGGTGCCCCACAAGGCTGTGTTCTCAGCCCCCTCCTATACTCCTTATACACCTTTGACTGTGCGGCCAAATTTCCCTCCAATTCAATTTTCAAGTTTGCTGACGACATCGCCGCAGTAGGTCAGATCTCAAACAATGATGAGACAGAGTACAGGAATGAAATAGAGAATCTGGTGAACTGGTGCGGCAACAATAATCTCTCCCTCAATGTCAACAAAACAAAGGAGATTGTCATCGACTTCAGGAAGTGTAAAGGAGAACATGCCCCTGTCTACATCAATGGGGACGAAGTAGAAAGGGTCGCGAGCTTCAAGTTTTTTGGTGTCCAGATCACCAACAATCTGTCCTGGTCCCTCCATGCCGACACTATAGTTAAGAAAGCCCACCAACACCTCTACTTTCTCAGAAGACTAAGGAAATTTGGCATGCCAGCTACGTCTCTCACCAACCTTTACAGATGCACCAACGAAAGCATTCTTTCTGGTTGTATCACAGCTTGGTATGGCTCCTGCTCTGCCCAAGACTGCAAGGAACTACAAAAGGTTGCGAATGTAGCCCAATCCATCACGCAAACCAGCCTCCCATCCATTGACTCCGTCTACACTTCCAGCTGCCTCGGCAAAGCAGCCAGCATAATTAAGGACCCCATGCACCCCAGACATTCTCTCTTCCACCTTCTTCCTTTGGGAAAAAGATACAAAAGTCTGAGGTCACGTACCAACCGACTCAAGAACAGCTTCTTCCCTGCTGCTGTCAGACTTTTGAATGGACCTACCTTGCATTAAGTTGATCTTTCTTTGCACCCTAGCTATGGCTGTAACACTACATTCTGCACTCTTTCGTTTCTTTCTCTATGAACGGTATGTTTTGTCTGTATAGTGTGCAAGAAACAATACTTTTCACTGTATGTTAATACATGTGACAATAATAAATCAAATCAATCAACTCAATCAAATCAATCAATATAAACAAGTTGGATGAGAAGATAGGTGGCATGGTTAGTATGTTTGCAGATGACATCAAAATTGGTGGTGTAGTGAACATTGAAGTAAGTTATCTAAGACTACAACATGATCTTGATCAACTGGGCCAGTGGGCCGAGGAATGGCAATTGGGGTTTAAGTCAGATAAATGTGAGGTATGCATTTTGGTAAGACAAACCAGAGCAGGACTTACACAGTTAATGGTAGGGCCCTGGGGAGTGTTGTCAAACAGAGAGATCTAGTGATGCAAGTACGTAGCTCCTTGAAAGTGGCGCCACAGGTAGACAGGGTGTTGAAGAAGGTGTTTAGCACACTTGCTTTCATCAGTCAGAACACTGAGTACAGGAGTTGGGACGTTATGTTACAGCTGTACAAGGCATTGGTAAGGCCACATTTGGAGTACTGCATACAATTCTGGTTGCCCTGCGATAGGAAGGATGTTATTAAGCTGGAAAGAGTGCAAAACAGATTTTTTAAAAATTTGATTTGATTTGTTATTGTCACATGTATTGGGGTACAGTGAAAAGTATTGTTTCCTGCGTGCTATATAGACAAAACATACTGCTCATAGAGTACATAGGGGAGAAGGAAAGGAGAAAGTGCAGAATATAGTGTTACAATCACAGCTAGGGTGTAGAGAAAGATCAGCTTAATATATAATGAGCAGGATTTTCCAGCCACGCTCACCCCAAGACCGGAAAATCTCATTTAAGATCAATGGACCTTTGCATAGTATGTGTCCTGTCCTCCACGATTTCCATGGCAGGCAGGACTGGAAAATTCCCCCTGGTAGGTCCATTCAAAAGTCTGATGGCAGCAGGGAAGAAGCTTTTCTTGAGTCAGTTGGTTCGTGATCCCAGACCTTTGTATCTTTTTCCCAACAGAAGAAGGCGGAAGAGAGTATTTCTAGGATGCATAGGGTCCTTAATTATGCTGGCTGCTTTTCCGAGGCAGTAGGAAATGTGGACGGAGTCAACAGATGGGAGGCTGGTTTGCGTGATGGACTGGGCTACGTTCACAACCCTTTGTAGTTTCTTGCAGCATTGGTCAGAGTAGGAACCATACAAAGCTCTGATACATCCAATTTACAAGGATATTACTGGCACTGGAAGGTTTGAATTATAAGGAGAGGCTGGATAGGCTGGGACCTTTTTCCCAGGAGCATAGGAGGATAAGGGGTGACCTTATAGAGATTTATAAAATCATGAGGGGCATAAATAAGGTGAATAGCCAAGGTCTTTTCTCCAGGGTAGCAGTGTCGAAACTGGAGGGTCTAGGTTTAAGGTGAGAGGAGAGAGATTTAAAAGGCACCTGAGGGGCAAATGTTTCACACAGAGGGTGGTGCATGTACAGAATGAGCTGCCAGAGGAGGTGGTGGGGTGGATAAAATTACATTTAAAAGACATTTGGGCAGGTATATGGATAGGACAGGTTTAGAAGGATATGGGCGAAACACAGACAAATGGGACTGGTTCAGTTTAGGAAACCTGGTCAGCATGGACAAATTAGGCCGAAGGACCTGTTTCTGTGCTGTAAATCCCTATGACTCTATGACACATTACAATCTAGAAGGACAAAAGCAGCAACTACCTGGGAACACTACCACCTGAAGGCTCTCTTCCAAGTCACTCACCATCCGGAAATATATTGCCGTTCCTTCACAGTCACTGGGTAAAAATCCTGTAATTCCCTCCCTTACAGCATGGTGAGTGTACCTACACCTCAGGGTCTGCAACAGTTCAAGAAGGCAACTCCCCACCACCTTTTGAAGGGTGACTAAGGATGGGCAATAGATACTGGCCTAGCCAAGATGCTCAAATCCCGTAAATGAACTTTTAAAAAGATGCAATTTCAAAAGATGCAAAAGATGTTTTGTTGTGGAAGTGTTGGGGGTGGTTCTCCCAAAAAAATTCTTAAGTGTTGAATTCGCAAAAAAACTGGAGTAAATCATGCTGTTTTTTTCAGTGGGAGTTTCAAAATTAATCTCCCACACTCTGTACACTGCTGAGTGCACTAACGTGAATCAGTCCAAAAAGCTGTGAGCGTTGCCTATTCCCGCTGGAGAGAACAGCAGCATTAGCGCTGAGCGGGCCACTGTGCATGCGCCGACCTGTCAGGGCCGAGATTGGTACATACGCAGTAGCCCTGTACTGCCGGCCTCCCGATTGCTGACCACTTCGATCGCTGGCCAGCCGCACGAACCCGCATTACCGGCCGTGCGACCCCCCCCCTCAGCCCCCATGGCCCGATCGCTGGCCCCTCAAACATTCCCGGGCTAGCCTCAACACCCCATCCCGCCCCCCCACCCCCTCCCCGCTGCAGCCCCTATTTCCCCACCCGATCCTCTTCCCCACCCTACCCCCACCAACCAGTAGCCCCAACCCACCCAGCAGGCTGACCCCACCCCCGCCACCCCGATGGCCAGCCCCGATCATCCTCCTACTGTCACTCAGCCCAAATGCAGAATGAAAGCGAGACCCCTCACCCCCACTGATGGCCCACAGAGGCACCGCCCCCCCCCCATCAGATTCCCCCTGGACACTGCCCTATGCATGGTGGGCAGTGCCAAGGTGCCCAGGCTGGCACTGCCAAGGTGGCAATGCCCAGGGGGCACCCCCAGTATCCAACCCTCTGGGGGCCTCAATTGCCCCCTCTTCACTCCAGCGAGGTCGGGTCTCCAGCTCCCCACAATTGGGGAGCTATACTAAACCCCGCTAGAGTGAAACACTCCTGGCGGGGGTGGGGAAGGGCTAGTGGGCTTGGAGACTTCAGTCCTGGGTCCACTAATTACATTTAAAAGAGATGAAGATGGGCATTTGAATAATTTATTCTGCTCCACTCCAGAAATCGGTGTGGAGCTGATGGCACCAGACGCGCAGAGGCCATGGTGCCCAGCGGGGAGCCTGCGAAACCGCCTCCGCTCGAGTGTCCCAGCCTGCTGCACTACCAAATCAGCACAGCGGGATGGGAGAATCGCCCCCATTACTTTAATTATCTGATCTAATAATTTCAATCTCAGCAAAATTCTTCAAAGTGTCTTAGTCCAGGACTATCTCCACACCTAATACTGGGTCATGTTGTACAGCCTTGTACACTGGTTTTTATCCTGATCCCACAGTTATTTCTGCATGGATTAATATGAATAGTTTGAAAAGCCGATGTTTCTTTGTCTGAGGATTAAACCAATGTCAAATTTAATATGGTCAATACGTTGACTGTTAGTCACGTGGTTGATGCTTTTACTAAAATTGTAGCAAAAAGGGATGCAATCTGCATGACTGTCTGCTCAGGAATTTCTACATTTCCACATATTGTGCTGAAATTGAACGCAGTACTCTGTATAAAAATCAGGGAAAACAACTGTAAAAATAAAATCACCATTATCACTGAAACCAAGTTGTGGTGCAATATTTCCATTGTTTACATGTCAATGTGGCAGAACAGGTCACAATGCAGTTGATGTTGATGCTGGTAAAATGAGAACTGAAGAGTAACTGAGAAGGGGGGATCAATTTTGTCGATGTAATGAGGGAAGATCGCATAGTCAATCCATAGAAAATCTTTACAGGGCTAACTGACCCTATGATTTTCTAATTGGAAATTGAGCGATCTGGGTCACAGACTTCCTTCCAAACATTTCACTTATTTTGTTATTTGATTCTGTGATTTGTTTGGCAGGAGCTGAGGGACATGCTGGGTGATGTTTATCTTTCCGTCCTTCCAAAAATAATGTCAGCCTTGGCTCAGCATGTCGCACTTTCATGTCTAAATTAGAAGATTGTGAGTTAAAATGCAGAGAATGAAGTTGACACTTCAGTATTGAGGGAACACTGCACTGTCAGAGGTGCCATCTTTCGGATTAGTTCTTAAACCAAGATCCTTCCTGCCCTCTTCAGTGGATGTAAAAGGTTTCATGGCAATATTCAAAGATTACGTGTGAGTTCTTGCTAGTGTCCTCGCCAATATTTTTTCCTCAGCCAATATCACCAAAAGAGAAATCTGGTTATTATCCCATCGCTACTTATGGGACATTACTGTGTCCCATTTCCCATAGTGCAACAGTGACTATACCTCAAAAGTGCCTAAGTGGCTGTAAAACACCTTGGAATATTCAGAGATTGTGAAAGATATGGTATAAATGCAAGTTCTTTCTTTACAAATGAAGCTCATTCACCCCTGACTGAAAACTGAGAAGTCACGAGAAAGCTCCATTTTCAAGTTTGCTGATGACACTACTGTAGTGGGACGAATCTCAAACAATGACGAAACGGAGTACAGGAAAGAAATAGAGAATCTGGTGAAATGGTGCGATGACAATAATCTCTCCCTCAATGTCAGTAAAACATAAACTTCTGGAAATGTAGTGGAGGAAATGCCCTTGTCTACATCAACGGTGATGAAGTGGAAATGGTCAAGAGCTTCAAGTTTCTGGGTGTCCAGATCACCCACAATCTATCCTGATCCCTCCACACTGATGCCATAGTTAAGAAAATCCACCAAAGCCGCTACTTTCTCAGGAAGCGAAGGAAATTTATGTCTGCTATGACTCTCACCAATTTTTACAGATGCACCATAGAAAACATCCTTTCCGGATGTATCACAGCTTGGTAAGGCTCCTGCTCTGACCATGACTGCAAGCAACTACAAAAGGTTGTGAACATAGCCCAGTTCATCACACAAATCAGCCTCCCATCTATTGACTTCATCTACACTTCCCACTGCCTTGGAAAAGCAGCCAGCATACTCAAGGACCACACATACCCCGGACATATTCTTCCACCTTCTTCCATAGGGAAAAAAATACAAAAGTCTGAGAACACATACCAACCAACTCAAAACAGCTTCTTCCCTGCTGCCATCAAACTTTTGAATGGATGTGCCATATAGTAAACTGATCTTTCTCTACACCCTATCTGTAACTCCAACACTGGGGCGAATTTTCCCATTCTGCCTGCCACAGGAATCGTAGCGGGCGAGGGGCGGACCATGGATAGGTCCATTGATCTTGGGCGGGTTTTCTGGTTTCGGGGTGAGTGCCGCCAGAAAATTCTGCCGAATATATTCTGCACCCTCTCCTTTCCTTCTCCCCTCTATGAACGGTATATTTTGTTTGTATACTGTGCATGAAACAATACTTTTCACCTTATCCCAATACATGTGACAATAATAAATCAAATCAGGACACTAATGGTTGGGCATGTGTTAACAACAACCACACAACTCACATCTGATGAGAGCTCTAAATCAGAACATGTACCTCAGTGCAGGGGAGCATTAACACACATTTCCTCAAATAGAAAAGTGTGGGACTCAGTCTTCCATTCCTCTGAACATTTGGTCTCAATCACATTTCACATTTCATTGGGAGGTGCTTGATCACGACTCATTTAGTTCCCACACGCACCTCCCCCACACACTCCCACCTCATGTTGGAAAATAAAATTGAGGCAAACTAATTAGCAAGCGACTGTTGAATGGTTTAGTATTGACAGAACCTCCAGTCTTTTGGATGCAGGCGAGTCATAGTATAGTGATAAGAATAGGGAGAAAAAGGAGAAAATAGAGGGACTTCAACTCCTAAAAATCTTTCTGTGCCCAGAACACAAACACAATGTATATTATGTTTTATGTTTTGTAACTGAACAAAAATGACACAAGAATATTTTGGTCTATCGCCAAGTTCTATAAGATACTGCACTTTTGAGGATGTAATGAGAATAAGTGCTTGTAACATTATCAGTTACCATGCAATGCAAATCACATTTCAATGCATCATTGTTCTCTGTCCTTTCAATGCACTGAAGCAAAAAGTAAACATTGACAAACACTTACCATAAAGGTTGTGTCCCTTTAAGAAAAAGTCTTAATCTAAGCAAACAAGGGAGGAAATAGTGGCTTTAGAACCAGAATGACCAGTGATAATCACATGCCCACATATTGCGTCAATTCTCAACCTGTAAAGCTGCAGTTTCATGTAATCAAAAGAATGAGTCACTCACCCACTCATTTGTTCATTCATTCATTCTCTTATTCAGTTTATTACTTGCATCTTTACCAAAGCTCTCTGCCTAATGAAAATGCCATAAAATCAAAGACAGTGTAAAATAAATGTTTGACCTCAATTAAGGGAAACAGAAACACTGTTGAAGTCATGCCTTCCAACCAAGAATTCATCATCCAACACAGTATTCCCAGGGTAAAATACACATTCCCTCAGGAAGTCAATAAATCTGCACGAAATTCTGATTAGAGTTTCAGTGACAATTACATTTCTTATTTTTCCCCCAATACATTGCTGGGAACCAGAGGTGAAACTTTCCAAGCAGGAGGACTTGGGACCAAAAAAAATGTAACGTTCTCTAAAATCACAATGACCCTACATCTCATGAGATTTTCCAAGGAGTCAATAGGGGATGGAGTCAGGTGAGATGGTGGTAAGGGGCTGTCGGTCTGGGATGTGGAAGGGGACAAGCAGAAAGGGGTATGGGGACTACAACATGTGTTAAAAGGGATGCTTTATCCCAAAGAGAAGGCACAAAACATTTATTTAGGCATGTTTAGAAGTACTTGGCACTTTCTTCACAGAAAAAGTGGTTGACTTTCATAGAATCCCTACAGTGCAGAAGATTGCCATTTGGCCCATCAAGCCTGCACTGACATCATTAATGCAAGCAAAAAGCAAATGGAAACACCTCCCCACCCAATTTCCTGGTGAATTAGATACTAAATTCAATATTTGCCCAGGATATCTGGGCTTGGATATTCAATCCAACCACTTGAAAATGAACAAGGCCCTATCCACATACCCCACACATTTAGCCTGCTAATCCCCCTGATTTGAAGGAAAATTTAGTATGGCCAAACAACCTAGCCTGCACATCTTTGGATTTGTTGGAGCAAATTGGAACACCCAGAGGAAACCCACGCAGACATGGGGAGAACATGGAGACTCCGCACAATCACCCGAGGAACTGAACCTGGGTCCCTGGTACTGTGAGGCAGCAGTGCTAACTATTGTGCCACCGTGCCACCCATTTTCATGTCCATTTTCCTTCCAAAATATGTAGAGCAACACAGAATTGCAAAAGTTGGTTGAAATAAGTTCTATTGCCCGATTTTGTCCATTGCATTGCAACCAGGAGGGTGGTTAATTTAAACGGTACAAATCTTTCCTCTCACCACCTGTCCATCAACTGAAAACCATTTTGCTTCCCCCTTTATAAAGTGGGGGTGTATTTCCCAACTCTTAGTTTTGGTGTGAACCAATTTACGATGAATAGCCTCACAGTAAACTTATGATAGGATGGGGTGGCACAGTGGCACAGTGGTTAGCACTGCTGCCTCACAGCGCCAAGGAACCGGGTTCAATTCCTGGCTTGGGACACATTGTGTGGAGTTTGCACATTCTCCCCATGTCTGCGTGGGTTTCGTCTGGGTGTTCCGATTTCCTCCCAAAGATGTGCAGGTTAGGTGAATCGGCCATGCTAAATTTTCCCTCAGTGTACCCGAACAGGCGCCAGACTGTGGTGCTAGGGGATTTTCACAGTACCTTCATTGCAGTGTGAATATAAGCCTACTTGTGACACTAATAAATAAACTTTTAATAAATAAAAAAACTCTTAGGTTTATTTATTTGTATACACTCAAAATGTAGGAGGAGGCTCACAATCTTTGCTTTCATACAATAAAAGAGAGATGTAGAAAAAAAAGATTTACAGCACAGAGACCACAGAGAAAAGAAATATTGGTGGAGATCAGGAGAGTGGGGTCAAAATCCCGTAAGATTCGAAAAGCGTGGTTTTTCTAGTGTGACCGCACTTTCTAATTATCATTGGTCTTTGCCGATGACATAATCAGGTTCACTCCCATAATCGGTGAGAACCTGATTTTAATACATTTTAAGAAATTTTGTGATGTCACAGCAGCGAGCTTTTCAACAGACTTTTAAAAGCATAAACCTGTCGAGGGAATCCCTCCAGGGACGCAAAGTAAGTGTAGACCTCAGGGGAGAGGGACATGGCTGGCTAGTGCCAGGGCAGGCACTCGTAGGAGCCTCAAAGTGAGATGGGGGAGCTGTATTTATGCGTGGTGGGGTTGGGGGGAGTGTATTTTTTGTCCTTTTGTTAAATTTTATTTTGTTTACAGATGCCCACTTTATTTCTTTAGGTGAGGGGGAAAGATTTATTTGTTTTAATGTGCTTTTTTGTTTAGATGGGAACAACCTGTTAAAATGACGTCCTGATCTCTGTGCAGCTGACTCTAAGAGTCCCCAACCTGCCAGAGTGATGGCGCAAACCCCGACCACTCTTTTCCCTAGCAGTTAAAGTGTGAATATTTCAGGAGAAATGCCAGTAGAGCTGGAGAGCTCCGCACTGGTTTTCTTGCCAGAACTGACACTGCCAAATTGCTGCCTCACAGTGCCAGGGACCCTGGTTCGATTCCTGGCTTGGGTCACTGTCTGTGTGGAGTTTGCACGTTCTCCCCGTCTCTGTGTGGGTTTCCTCCGGGTGCTTCAGTTTCCTCCCACAGTCCAAAAGATGTGCTGGTTAGGTACATTGACCCGAACAGGCGCCAGAGTGTGGCGACGAGGGGAATTTCACAGTGGCTTCATTGCAGTGTTAATGTAAGCCTACTTGTGACTAATAAATAAACTTTAAACTTTTTTCTGGCAAGATTCTGTCCATTGTTTCACATAAATTTCAGCATCCAGAATTAAAGTTCAATGAAGTATTTCTTCAGGGAGGTTGTTGGGCTGAAAATTAAGGCTGCATAATTCATTTTTCCGTTGGTGTTGGCTTCACACGATGATATAGGCTTGCAGAGATGAATCGGTCTTGTAGGCAATGGTACAGAATTTCCAGCAGAAGCAGTGTAGATAGGGCTAGGTGTCCAAACTGGGCCAGCGCTCCTTGTCTGTGATGCTGTTTGTTAGATGGTAAAATAATTGACTGACTATATAAATCAATATCACCAATTCCACAAGCCGGAGGCCCATGTCACATCTCTCCTTTCTGGCTTTTACAAGATATGTGTGTCTCTTGACTGGGTCCCCGAGATTTTTGAACGTCTCAATCATTAATAATTGAATGGAAAATAGCAGATGAGCAGATTCCTGTCGGCCAGTCTATTTTATGAAATGTAGGTGGCCTTTGTAAAGCTTTCTTTGAATTTGGTCTATGCAGCTCACAGGAAGGTCATTAGTGACTCTTTGGGGATAATTTGGTGGGAATTTCTCCAATATTGCCAGGTAGCTCCTTTTATTTGGGGTCACAGACAAACATAGATTCAGCCATTTGAAGTCTTTGTCTAGTTTGAATTTGTTTAGAGATAGCAACAAGCATGTCTCTATATATTTTACAAAAAAATTATACAAGTCTTAGTCCCTCACAATTGTGTGAGAAATTTCCTAGATGTGTCTTGTACAGACAGTGGACGTGCCTGTGGAGTATAGGTGGGCACATCGTTAATGCAAGCAGAAAGCAAATGGAAACACCTCCCCACCCAATTTCCTGGTGAATTAGATACTAAATTCAATATTTGCCCAGGATATCTGAGCTTGGATATTCAATCCAACCACTTGAAAATGAACACAAATATAGTGAGTATGGGCAAAAACTGGCTTATCATTGTGCTCCCAAATGTAGAATGCTCTCCTGATTGCCAATAGCAATTGCTTGATAGGATTTAGATGATGGAATTACATCATCCTCAATATTTCTCTTCATCTCACTCTTGTATGCATCAGTACAGGGCATATCAGTATTTAAAGGTTCTCAGGAATGATTCTTCTGGAATGAAGCTGTTAATCAAAGCTGGGAGAGGCCAGAGGGAGTCTCAACAATCTAAGAGAATTCCTTATGTCGAAAATAATTTTATCTCTAGACATTCCTCTGCACTTGGCCTTTCTTGCTGAGGAGGAGAAGGCTGGAACAGAAAGACCTAGAATGGTCGACCGGCATTAGAAGTGAATAAGGACGGTGAGGAGACTTACAACCAATAGAAAATAAGGAGCGTGCAACTCCAGCTTTATGTGGCGCAATGCCTAAGGAGGTTCTGCTTTCCTAAGCACTCAATGTTTTGCAGGATCCTGGAACCAAACCTTCACCATTTGCAGTTTCTCAACCACTACTGTTACAATCTTACATGAATGTGGCTGAAATTCATAACTGGTTAGAACTACAACATATTTTGTGCAAAAGTAAAAGATACAAAGTTGAAATTTTTAGTTTATTTTAAGAGCAGCGTACTAATTCTGCCTTTAAAAATAAAGGAAACAAGTTTGGTAACTATTTCACAGGAACATGCAACCTGGCTTGTTACAGCTGAGATACAAGAGGCAGGTGATCAGCAGACATCCTCCCTGAGCTTTAATAACTATAAATCTGGAAACTGGAGCAAATACTCCCATCTAGGTTAATAAGAGAAATTTGTGCATGACAGTTACTAATATCTTTTACAACAAGTAATTCAATTTTCATTTCAGGATATATTATGCCTGACAAGTGAATAATTTAGCATGTACAGAATTATTGCTATCCATTATCATTCGATGCTGTAACATCAAATTCCTCCATATTGCGTCCTAATGAATTTTCAGTTGGGCTGAATTTCCAGAAGAGTTTGTTCAGTGGAAGGAGGTGCCATGTTGTGCCAATGAGGAATTTACTGCTGTAAATGTTACATCTGTGATAATCTGAGTTTTCAATCTATAGTTTAAAGGTTCACCTTAGCTATTATTAAGATTATAGGGGTGATTCTCCCAGTGGGAGACATCAGCGGAGGCCATTTAGCAGACTCCCCGCTGGGTGCCACGGCCTACGCGCGTCTCTGGGTCCTGGATTTCTGGCGTTGTGAGCTCCACACTGAAATCGGTGTGGAGCTGATTTACATATTAAAATAAGCATTTTAATATCATTAGCGGGTCCAGGACGGAAGTCTCCGGCCCACTAGCCTCTCCCCCTCCCCCCCAACATGAGGGTTTCACTCCAGCAGGGTTTACAACAGCTCCCCACTATCGGGGAGCTGGCAGCCTGACCCTGCTGGAGGGAAGAGAGGCCATGGAGGCCCCCCAAGGAGTTCAGGAGTAAAGGGGGGGTGGTGCTCCCTGGGCATTGCCAGCCTGACAGTGCCAGCCTGGCCCCCTGGCACCGTCCAAGGGGCTAAATGGCACTACCCAGGGGGCACCTTGGCACTGCCCACTGGGCATCAGGTCAAGGAAGTGGGGCCAGAGGGGGCAGGGCCTACTGTAGGCACGGGGACAAGTAGGGGGAGATTAGTGGGGGTAGGGAGCCCTGCTGCCACTCTGCAGTCGGGATCAGTGACAGAGAGAGGCAAGGGGTTGATCGGGGCTAGCCATCGGGGTGGGGAAACTGGGGGAGCTGTTGGGGGGGCTTCAGGGCTGTGGGGGGGTCGGAGCTGCGAACCAGGGTCGGGACTGCTGGGGGGGGGAAGTTAGGACTGCTGCGGGGGGGGGAGCGGGGTGTGGTTAGAATCAGCAGATTGGGACTGCAGGGGAGTGGGGGCTCAGGGCGATCGAGGCGGGCCAGGGAGTGGGGGTTGGTGCTGGCCCGGAGATGTCCAGGAGGCTAGCAATCGGGAGGAGGGGAGGGGGGGGTTGGGAGGGTCTGTGTAGTAGCCATGGGAGGTTGTTGTGCTGGCCAGTGATTGGGACACGGCAGTGTGGGGCTACTGCACATGCACTGATTTCCACAATGACAGATCAACACATGCGCAGTGGCCCATTCAGCGCTATGCTGCTGGCCTCTCGGGCGGAAATAGACCCCATCCACTGGTTTTCAGCGTGAATCTCCCTGAAGCATTCTGCAGTGCTCAGAGTGTGGGAGATTCATTTTGAAAATCCTGCTAAGAAAACCAGCGGAAGTTACTCCCATTTTTTGCAAATTCAGCACTGTTTGGGTCTGGAATGCACCATCTGGAAGTGTAGAGAGAGGTTTAATCAAGGCATTGAGGAGGGCATATGATTATTTGAATAGAAACAATGTGCAGAGGTTTGGGAAAAAGGCAAGGGAATGGCATGAATCATGATGTTCATTTGGAGAGCTGATACAGACAGGATGAGCCAAATGGTCTCCTTCTGTACTATAACAATTCTGTGATTCTGAAGATGGAAGGGGCAAAGAGAAGAAAATGTTGTTAAATTTTATGGCCGGAAGCCGCAGCCCCAGTTCCCCCACCAGCAGTCCCAACCCACCCCCCGCAGTCCCAACTCCCGCCCAGCAGCCCCGGCCCCCCAGCAGGCTGCCCCCCACACCCCAATGCCCAGCCCCGAACACTGGCCTCCCTCCCTCTGTCACTCAGCCTAACTATAGAGTGGCAGTGGGACCCCCTCCTCCGATTTCCCCCAGAGGCCGTGTTCCATCACATCCTGCCCCCATTAGGCCTCACCCCTGTGGCACTGCCCCATGCCTCGTTGGCAATGCCTAGGTGCCCCCTGGACATTGCCACTTTGACCTTTGGGCAGTGCCAGGGAGCCAGGCTGGCACTGCCAAGCTGGCAAATCTCAGGGGCATTCCCCCAGCTTTCGACCCTCTGGGGGGCCTCGAATGCTCCCCTTCATTCCAGCGGGGTCGGGCCCAAGTGGGGAACTATAGTAAACCCCACTGGAGTGAACCGCTCCTGGCGGGGCTGGGGGAGACACGAGTAGGCCTGGAGATTTCAATCACGGGCCTGCTAATCCTATTTAAAATATATCCAAATTAGAATTTAAATAAATTATGCAGCTCCGCACCAATTTCTGGCATGGAGATGACAGCGCCAGAAATCCGGCTGCCGGAAATGTGTAGAGGCTGCGACGCCCAGCGAGGACCCCACAAAATGGCCTCCACTTGAGTCTCCCGGCCTGCTGCGTTACAAAAGCAGTAAAATTGCCCCCCTGATTTCCACCATAATAATACTGAGCACTGATAGCTTCAGTTGTAGCCATTGCAAAACCTGGGCCATTGACTTAGAAAATGTAAGCAATAGAATATAAATGCAAACTGTATGAAGGGAACATTGATTTCACAAATAATTTATCCAGTTCATACAAGATTTAATATTTTGAAATGATCATTAACATGAATGTTGATTGTTCCTCTCCACAGATGCTGCCTGATTATCTGCTTTTTTCCAGCATTTTTCTTCTAATGTCAGATTTCCAGTATCTGCAGTATTTTGCTTCTGTATTAATATTTTGAGTACAATTACCCTCTGGTAGAAAAATTAAGTGTGAGAAAAAAGCAGTAGTGTAATTTAAAAAGAAAGAGGAGAAAGCTGAGGTGCAGGAGTCTCAGCATAATTCTAATCTCATGTCTAGGCATTAGCTAAACATAACTATAAATACAAGTTATTGGCATGGTTTCAACATTGTGATTTTCAGAACAGCATAGGCCATTTTCTACCTCTCTGTCTCTCTCACTTCTCAGGGTTTTTGTGCTCTTTCTGAGTTTTTGATTTTTGTGTCGGTGCACGGAGCCTTTGTTTTCAGCTCCAAGTCCTGTTGGCCATGGGCACGACTAATGTAAAAATTCTAAACCGCACATGTGTGGCTTTTTCCTGGCTGGTGCATGCACAGGGACCTGAGGTTCACCAGGTCTTGAAGATGCCGACCACAGAGCTGAAGACAGAGGTTTAATTATTTGAATTTTTAATCATTTTGAATCTTTTCCCATGGCACACTTGGGGTTCTTCATGGAACACCGGCTGGAAACCACAGATCTATGCACATATACACCCAGATCCCTCAGTTTCTGCACCCCTTTTAGAATTTTACCCCTTATTTTGTGTTGTCTCTCCATGTTCTTCGCATCAAAATGCATTACCTCACACTTCTCTGCATTGAACTTCATCTGCTACCTATTTGCCTGCTCCATCAACTTGTCTATGTCCTTCTTAAGTTTTACACTGTCCTCTTCTCAAATAGCAAAATCACATTAGCTGTTCTCCAGTCCTCTGGCACCTCCTCTGTGATGTGGAGATGCCGGCGTTGGACTGGGGTAAACACAGTAAGAAGTTTAACAACACCAGGTTAAAGTCCAACAGGTTTATTTGGTAGCAAAAGCCACACAAGCTTGTGTGGTTTTTGCTACCAAATAAACCTGTTGGACTTTAACCTGGTGTTGTTAAACTTCTTACTGTGACCTCCTCTGTGGCCAGAAAGAAATTAAAAATTTGGGTCAGAGCCTCTGTAATCTCCTCCCTTACCTCCCACAGCAGCCTAGGGCACAATTCATCTGGATCTGGAGATTTGTCCACTTTTAAGCCTGACAACACCTTCAATATCTTGTCCTTCCCTACGTCAATTTGCTCAAGAGCCTGGCAGTCTCTCTCCCTGAATTCCATACCTTCAACCTCACTCTCTTGGGTGAAGACGGATGTGAAGTATTCGTTCAACACTCTACCAATGTCCTCTGGCTCCACCCACAGATTGCCCCTTGGTCCCCATTGGGCTCTACTCTTTCCCTGGTTATCCTCTTCCCATCGATATAGTTATAGAGGATCTTGGGATTTTTCTTACTTTTACCAACCAGAGCTTTCTCATATCCCCCCTTTGCTTTCCTAATTGCTTTCTTGAGCTCCACCCTCCACTATCTGTATTTCATTAATGCTCCCCTTATTCTTGCTAAAAGTCTTTCTTTTCCTTCTTAGCATATCCTCAAAAACTCTGGTCATTCAAGGTTCTCTGGGCTTGTTATTCCTTGTTACTCCTTCCTATCACTATTCCTACCCTCCCCATTTCCTGTTTGAACCCAACTGCTCTTCTATATTTCCCCATTAGTAGCTGTTCTCAGTATACCTTGGCCAGATCCTGTCTTATTTTACTAAACTCCCCTCTCCTCCAGTCCAAAATGTTTTTTGCAACTTGCCTATTTCTTTGTCCATAACAAGCTTAAATTGTACAATGTTGGTGATCGCTACCACTAAAATGCTCCCCCACTACCACCTCAACCACCTGTCCGGCTTCATTCCCCAGAATTTGGTCCAGCACAGTTCCTTCTCTTGTTGAACCCTCCACATTTCACGAAATTCACTCCATCCAAGCCCTTAACACTATGTCTATCCCAGTTAATGTGTTAAGGGCTGGGATGGACTATCTTAAATTATTTTCAATGCTTGCTCTAAATGTCCATTATGCATAAAATACTCTTAACACCATTGCCCTTCTCCTGAAAGTGTTCCTTTACTTACATCCTCATATGCTTTCTGTAATTATCCCTCTAACAGAACTGCATGTTACACATGTCAGCACACCCACTGCAGACCGCGTGCTGACACTTGGGCAACATTGTATATCTTAGTGACAACTGTAATATCTCATCTCTGCTCTGCTTGCAGCAGATGGTAAATTGTAACAAAAGCGAGAACACACACAGGAGGAGAACTCCTTAACACTTGTGTACTAACCCTGTACCAGGAAAAAGCTTGCAAATCGTGGAGAGATGCACCAATAAAGGGGAATGAGATAAGGAGGTTGGAGGACTGACCCAGCTCAGACTGGAACTAATCACTTCCTTATTTCTTCTTATCCTATCTCTTGTTTGTTTAGTGGTAACAAATCATATACTCTTTAGCGTGTCATCCCTTTGTTTAGAAGCCTGCATTTTCCAAGATTGCAATATCGTTAAGATACCTCAGCTGCCACCAGGAAGAATCAGAAAATCACAGTGACACTGGATGTGCTTTCCTTCACTGTCTGTCACTGTATTCTACTCAAGCTTGGATATGTCTTCTCAGAGGATTTGGCAACAACTTGTCCAAAGATGTGCGGGCTAGGTTGATTGGCCATTCTAAATTGCCCCTTAGTGTCTCGGGATGCGTAGGTTAGAGGGGTTAGTGGGTAAATATGTCGGGATATGTGGATAGGGCTTGGGTGGGATTGTGGTTGGTGCAAACTCGATGGGCCGAATGGCCTCTTTCTGCACTGTAGGATTCTATGATTAACTTGGAAAGGAGTGAATTGGCTGAAACTGAAACGACAAGTGACCTGGAGCAGCTGGTAGTGGTGGAGGGAGTCAGGAAACTACTGACTGATAGTCTATCTGTGTCCTTCCTAGGCTGATGAGCCTTAGGTTCTTGACCTCATGTGATTGGATTTCATAAGGAGGATGCTTTCTGAGCATTGGTTCAATTCTTGAGGACCATGCCAAGCATTATACTGCTTGGGTTAGGAAGTCCACTCAGAGCATGTGTAGAACCTTGTATGAAGTCTTGCAACATTTTGTCCCAACATGAAGTAAATGACACTGCCAGGAGTATTTGCAATGGAACCCCTCCCATACCAGAGGCTTCTTCCCTGCTGCCATCAGACTTTTGAATGGACCCACCTCGTATTAAGTTGATCTTTTTCTACATCCTAGCTATGGCTGTAACACTACATTCTGCACTTACTCCCTTCTCGATGTACGATATGCTTTGTCTGTTTAGTGCACAAGAAACAATACTTTTCACTGTATACTAATACATGTGACAATAATAAATCAAATCAAAATCTAATTAATGATTCTCCTGTCAAAGCGTTGATTCCATAGAAGCCTGCTTAGAGCGTTGAATGACCAAGCTCTTCCAGCTTTGACAAGCTTAGAGATTGGTTGATGAGAATCATAAGGCAGAGCTTGACAAATCTCACTGGGGTAATTAATTCTGCTGTCACACTGATGAATGCCATGGTGTGGCAGTGGTAGCAGCAGACTCATAGCTGGAAGTTTAAAGTTTATTTATTAATGTCACAAGTAAGCTTACATTAACACTGCAATGAAATTACTGTGAAAATCCCCTAGTCGCCACAGCACCTGTTCGGGTACACAGAGGAAGAATTGAGCACGACCAATGCACCTAACCAGCACGTCTTTCAGACTGTGGGAGGAAACCGGAGCACCCGGAGGGAATCCATGCAGACATGGGGAGAACGTGCAGACTCCACACAGACAATCACCCAAGCTGGGAATCGAACCCGGGTCGCTGGCGTTGTGAGGCAGCAGTGCTAATCATTGTGCCAATGTGCCGCCCCCAGTGTTTAACAGGTGCTAAAGCTGTCTCTCAGAATGACAGCACATCTTTCTTTCAGCTACCACAAGTTTTGTCTTTGTGGCTCAAATACTGATAAGAGTATGGGAATGTCTTAAAATGAATACATGGTGATGGCTGAATAGGAAGTCAGCATTGTATAATTTGATGTGATGGTTGAAAATAAACTAACTATTCAGAATCCCTTCTCCAGATAGGGAGTAGTTTTGTGCAGTGGAACCTGTAGGGCCATGTGGGTACAATCTATAACCCCCGAAGCTTTCATAATCCTCCCATTTATTAAAACAGCACAGAGTTCTCATATTGTAGTTGAATGTCCACGGGGAAGAATTGCTCAAATAAACTGAACATTTACCTAGCTTTATATATTAATGCACTGTGGATCAAATAGTGTTTGTGATGTTGCTAATAGCACCTAGGAATGATCCAGAGGCATAGAATGTGAAGGATGTTAT
The DNA here is from genome assembly GCF_964213995.1 of Mustelus asterias. Lineage (NCBI taxonomy): Eukaryota > Metazoa > Chordata > Chondrichthyes > Carcharhiniformes > Triakidae > Mustelus > Mustelus asterias. Next base: position 48,755,686 of record NC_135804.1, on the reverse strand, counting down.
TAACGTTATGACCTTCACAGCCAGTGGCAGCGGCGTTCTTGTGGCTGGGTACGACTGCAAATGGAGGTATGTGCACCTCAGGCTGTAACTGTGGTGTGAGTGCACTGATGAGCAGGTGCAGAATGGCTCTGGAGCATTCAGACCTGCATTACTTACTTAATTCCTCTGTGTCTCAAAAACACTACCAGGAGCTGGTTATTCCCATGGAGAAACTCAGTGCAGTGCAACTTATGACATTGAGGCAAAAGGACCAGTCTCCAAACAGGTGGCACAAAGGGACCAGAACACCTAAGTGAAAAAACAAAGATCATTTTTAAAAATAAGGAAACAGTTGACAAACAGGTCATGCTTCAATCAATTTTCTCTTATTAATCTTCCTATCAGATGTCCCAGGCACTCCCAGGCTCAAGGCTAAACTGGATATATATTCCATTAACAGCTCAGGCTCTCAAACCCTGTACCTATTATTTTATGTTAACTGAGTAATACAATAGTGATATCCCAATGGAAGCATTGAAAATTGTATAAACGATGTCGATACTTCATTAGGGTCCCCTTCATATTTGAAGACAAACAGCTTCCCTGGCATGACAAGGAAATGGCATTTGAAATTTGCAGGAGGTGCTAAACAGATGGAGAACCAGTGTGACAGTCCTTCCTCTCAATGTTTCACTCAGCTCATGGACAGACTTTATCGATCAGAAAATCGAGGCCAGAAAGTTGGTTGAGTAAGGTATGATAATACTGGGGGAAATCTATTTAATTCTGTAAGCACTAAACCAATCCAGCATGAGGAATCAATGTTGCATAACACAGCTGCTTGTTCATTGTTATCAGGGAGCTGTCAGCGGAATGGAATGCAGAAGAGTTACCAGAACTAAATACGGGGTAATGGGATGATAAAAGTGCTACAATTTGTATCATTGAATCTGTTTGCTAATCTTTACTATTTCCCCAGCCTCACATATTTTCACTAGCTTTAGCTTATTAGTTCGATTTGGTAATGTTAAAGACAGTGGCAGATGCAGAATTCATATTAACCGTTTCAAAGCAAAGTATTCCTTCAAAACAGAAATTAACTGTTTCAACCTGAATATTGATTCACGCCCATTATATCTCCAACCCAGACCGAGTTCCTGTTGTAAGCCAGACTGCCAAGGGCAGGTGGTTCCCAGTAAAGAAGATGGACAATTAGAAATTCAATTTTGAGAACCTCACTATCAAGTAGTGCAACACTGGCCCAATAGGTCTGGGGAGACCTAGAGAGAGAAAAATAATTCCAATCCACTTGAATCCAGCTACTACAGCAATAAACCATCTCTACAAAGGGCACATATATGTTTTCACTTTTATTAATCTTTTTTTCTCCATCTCTGTTTCTACTACACATTCACACTCATCTCTTTCATGTCCAGGGATACTGAGACCCTTAGTAGTGCTCCTACTGCTGCCCAGTTCAGATCAACTAACTTAGTGCAGCCTGGTTATTGACTGCATTTCACGTTGAAGGATGCATCAAGCCATATAAAAACACCAGGATAGCAATCCAGCAGCTCAAACGGACGTGTCTTAAAGCTCTCAACTGAAAAGATGAAAATGTTGGTGTAACTGAACCATCCCACGAATCTGTGGTTAGGCTGCTTGATGAATTTCCACAAGAAATAGCCAACTTAAAATTATAGAAGGGCAAAAGATTGTCCTATTTGAATTACAATTTCAGAATGTCAATCAAAGAACAACATCCTAAAATAACCAGTGATCCAGACTATCACTGTCTCCTAACACGGGATCCACAGACTTCAAGTGGGAGAGGAGAGTGGTTAGTGTGGAGCTTGTTACCACATGAGTAATTGAGACAAATCACAAAGCTGCATTTAAGGGAAAGCTAGATGAGAAAGACATGAAGAAAAAAAGAAAAAATATGTTGACAGGATCAGATGAAATAGGAGGAGGCTCATGTGGAGTATAAACACTGGCATTGATCTTTTGGGCCGAATGGCCTGTTTCTGTGCCATAAATTCTACGTAATAGAAAGAATAATCGAGAATTTTAAATAAATCCTGTAAAAATCCTTTGGCGAGATTTTCCAAGATATCACAAAGGTCAACGTCGGGTAGGAAAAGCAGCATCAGAGTCACCAATGGCAATGGCAGCTTTCTCCACCATATAGTCCAGGACTTAGGACCAAGGGATGGGTCCCACAACATATCACTAGTGGGGTGGCTTCTGATTCACCTGCCCCACCCACAACTTAGAAATGCCAGGATCAGAGCGCTATTTTTAACGGCCACCTTAGTACACACCGACCAAACTAGTTAACTCCAGAACCCACTACGGCACCCCTTTGGACACATCCAGGCACCTCTGGCATTGCTGGACAGTACCAGGGTGTCAGGATAGTGCCCATGCAGTGCCAGTGTACTACCTGGGCTGTACCCAGGCATGACTCTCTCTGCCCGAGCGCTGCACTCATCTGGGAGATCTGCTCGCCAGGTGTACGCCTTTGAAGATCAATAAGGCTTCAATTGCATAGCTGTGGATGCCTTTTTTGATGGTGTGGTATGATTTTGGCATACGGGCCTGATTTTCAAAAATTCATTCATGGGATGTGGGTGCCACTGGTATGGCCAGCATTTATTGCCCATCCCTAATTGCCCTTAGACCGAGTGGCTTGTTATGCCACTTCAGAGAGTATTTAAGAGTCAACCACATTGTGTTGATCTGGACTCACATGTAGGCTGGATCCGCCATGTAAGGACAGCAGCAATCCGTCCCTAAAGGCCAGATGGGTTTTTATGCCAATTGACAATGGTTTTATGGTCAACATTAGACTTTTCAATTGCAGATTCCAATTGAATTCAAATTACACTATCTGCAATGGTAGGATTCAAATCCATGTCCCTGGGTTACTAGTCCAGTGATAATACCACAATGCCACTATTTCCCTAAATTACATATTAATGTATTCAAATGAGGGTCCTGATGTATCAGAAAACGTGCTCCATCATTGATGGGGGGAAGAGACAATCGAGTCACACCAATGCAAGACGCGACTTAACACTTTTAGCGATATTTTCCTCCCCATCGCCAAATCTATTCGATGTGAAAAGGAACAGAAAATTCCAGCCTTTATGACTTAAAGTCTTAATCTTTCGTTAAGTCAGAATGACAACTATTTACAATTTAAATACCCCAAATTAGGTACTTTAAGAACATATTTAAAATTAACCAGTTAATGTTTGGTTCGTAGAGTTTCAGAATAAGACTAATTTGTAAACAGTGCAGTAGTGTATTTAAAAGTTGTTCATTTGGGATTCTTTTGAGTAGCTCACTTAGAGACAACCAGTACTGATGCATTCATTTTCACAGCTATACTTTTGCCCATTGGGCAGGTTTGCACCGCAGCATGAACTTTCGGGGTCAATTTTCACAAGGCTGTGGCAAAAAAAGACTTACTGAAATCAATTAGTCTGCTTTACAGAGTTTGGCTACATGGGAAAGAAGTTTAATTACAGAGGTGAATATGAGTGGAGACAAAAAGATCCCAAAGCAGCCAAACATATTGATATTCTCCTATGGCTTCTCCATTCAGGAAAATATTATGTTGCCACTGGGCTGATTGTAATTTAATTCAAGGACTGATTTCGGCTTCCCGGAACAGAAATAGATTAACAGATATAAACATTGATAATATTTTACAGTAGATGTCTTCTCCTTTATTCCAGTTTTCAGATTTTGTCTAGTGCCAACCACCTACCAAGGGTACAGGTGAGACATTTCTGGAATATTGTCAATGCTTTCATTGGCCTTTATATTGAGCTTCCAAGATAACCAGGAGCGAGTCAGGGAATGCCTCCTCAACATGCTGTATATCCACCGCTAGGAGATGGGACACCATTAATGAATGTAACATAATAAAATTAGGAGCCTGATTCAAATTCAACAATTACCCCATCTGACAAGAAACCAAAATACGTGCTGGTTAGGTGCATTGGCCATGTAAATTCTCCCTCAGTGTACCTGGACAGGTGCCAGAGTGGTGACTAGAGGACTTCACAGTACCTTTGTTGCAGTGTGAATGTAAGTCTACTTGTGACACTAATAAAATAAACATAAAACTTAAAACAATAAAAGGGAGGTGAGCGCTGCAGGAGGAGCAGGAGCACACACATTGGCCCTTCAATAAAGGGCCTCACTTAACAACTCGCCTCTCTGTACCACAGTTCACAGAAAGAAGTCTCACAACGCCAGGTTAAAGTCCAACAAGTTTATTTGGTAGCACAAGCTTTCGGAGTCTCGCTCCTTCTTCAGGTGAGTCAGGTGAGAAGGAGCGAGACTCCAAAAGCTTGTGCTACCAAATAAACCTGTTGGACTGTAACCTGGTGTTGTGAGACTTCTTACTGTGCTTACCCCAGTCCAACGCTGGCATCTCCACATCATGGCCACAATTCACACACAGCACTAAGTCATGATCTCTCTCTCTCTCTCTTTCTCTCCCTCCTTCCCCCAATGGTAGACCCCTAACTTCAGCTGTAATCGTAGTTTGCACCCCCCCCCTCCCTCCCCCCACCAGTTGCCAGGGGCCATCCCCAAAGCTTCCTAACTGCAGGCCTCTTGCCATTGGTTTTCAAGCTAGCAGCTAACTATCTTGTCAATCTGGCTGCTGCTCGGAGGGAAACAGAAGAAAAAAAATCACAATTGGGTCCTGCAGTTAAATTCAAGAAATATCACTGCATCCCTGGTCTCACAACCTCAATTTAAATATTAAGGCCACTGTGCCTGTTACACTGGTGTATTCAATCTCAAATTATTTCCCTGTTTCTAGAGAAGCGCCTGATTGTACAACTGTATCTGAGAACTCACCACCTGGGCAAACTCCAGGGATAGACCCATATCCTAAAGCAAGGGATGCATGTTGCTCTTTTTTTAAAATCTGAAGAGAACAATACAGGCACAGGTATGTTCCGCTTTATGGTTATGTGATTGCCACCTGGTGGCACATCACTGCTCTAAGAACCATTTAAAGTATAATTCATAATACTCCAGTTGAAGTCTATGCATAAGATAACTCAACATCCATTAAGTCTGACTATGCAATCTATCTGCTGAATATCTCAATGCTGAAAAGTTACCATTTCATAATGAAATTCAAAGGTACTAATGGCAGGTGGCCATGTATAGTTTCACTGCCAGCACGTGGTAGTTTCATGCTCTCGGTCTAGATTTCCTTATGCAGTATGCATATGAATAATGGTTTGCCTTGTGGCGAGAAATTTTTAAGAGTGGTTGAAAAATATAACATTTTAACACATTTGACATAATTAAATGTCCCAATCCACTACAATGGAATATTGTAAAACAAGTATGACACTGAGCCACATAAGGAAGTGTTAGATGAGATGACCCAAAGCTTGGTCAAAGAGGTAGGTTTTAAGGAGTGTCTTAAAGGAGGAAAATAAGGTAGACAGGCGGAAAGGTTTAGGGAGTTCTTCCAGAGCTTGGGGCTTAGGCAAATTAAGGCGCCATCACCAATGATGGAGTAATAAAAATCAGGGGTACACAAGAGGCCAGAACTAGAGGAACACAAATAGCCCCCAGATTGTGGGGTTGGAGGAGAATACAGAAATAGGGAGGGACTAGGCCAAGGAGTCAACTGAAAACAAGGATGAGAATTTTAAGATCAAGATGTTGCTTGGTTGGTAGCTAATGTAGGTTAGTGAGCACAGGGGTGATAGGGGAACAGGACTTGTTGCAATTTAAGACTTGGCCAAAAGTTTTGGATTGCCACAAGTTTATGGAGTAAACTTATATGTAACTGTAAGACTTCTATGAATATTATATTAAGACAATGAAATTAATTTTGTTTTTTATAGTTTTTATTAATAGATCAGACGCTGTAACATTGCACAAACGCCAAATGATTGTGCCATATTGTGTGTTAATGCATTCTTTCAGTTGCATAACTTCTAGCATATTTACATTCAGTGGAAGAAAATGTGACACACCTCAATAAGCATTAATGTGATAAGGTACAAAGTATTTCAGCACTATTTATAATGTGTTAGGGATGGTATGTGCTTTGTTGCACTCCCAAAGCATACAAAAGACCAGCTCCTCTTATGCAAAACAGCTCTGCTGCAGAGTCATCCAAACTTGAAACATTAGCTCTATTCTCTCTCCACAGATCCTGTCAGAGCTGCTGATATTTTCCAGCATTTTCTGTTTTTCTTTCAGGTTCCAGCATCTAAGGCAGCGGTTCCCAAAGGGTGCGGCGCGCCACACTGGTGCGGCGAGAGAGGATGGCAAGTGTGGCGGGAAGATTCAAGGACAATCAAAGAAACATTTAAACATGGTTTAAACAACCATTGTTTTATACTTTCTGGATGTCCCATGATCATATTATTAAGTAGTTGTGTTCTATGTTATGAATCAAGCACTGCTAGGAGTTGTTTTTTTTTGTTAAAAAAATTTGGTGTGGCATGAGCAAATTTTTATTCCGAAAGTGTGGCCCTGTGAAAAAAGTTTGGGAACCACTGAGCTAGGGTAATTTGCTTTTATTCAAATGAGACATGCTGCTAATAATGGCTCTGGTCAGTTTTAGTCAACATAAGACTTCCCACGTCTACTGAATGGTTGTTCATTTCATGCTGGTCTAACAGTGGACTTTGCAGATTTTATAGGATTGGCTCTGAGGTTACTGAACGTTTATACTTCACTGAAATCTCTTAAACAGAATTTGGGCTGGAATTTTCCGGCTGTTCATGATGGCAGGATCTTCTGGTCCTGCAGACGGTGCACCCCTGCCACAGGTTTCCCAGCAGCAAGGGTGCATTCAGTGGGAAACCCCTTTGACAATGGTGGGACCAGAAGATCTGGCCAACAGCAGGCCATCTCCACCGCTGTGAAACACCCAGCGGGTTGCGAGGAAAATCCTGCCTTATGTCTTTTTTCTTTTAGGATGTCCAATGGCTCCTTCAGCTCACATTTTTCAATTAAAATTTATCTCCTTATTTTATCATTTGTGTTTTGATTTTTTTCCAATTTTTTACTGTAATACTTGTGTATTTTGCAAAATGTGAATGCGGAGTTTGAAACATAAACAGGTCAGCCATGATCTTCTTAAATGGTGGAGCAGGCTTGAGGGGCCAAATGGCCTATCTCTGCTCCTATTTCATATGTTCGTATTTTTGTGAATTATGTGAAAATTGCTCACAGTGGTATTGATAATAGTTATTCCAGTATGACCAGCGGTAACATTGAGATAATATCTGTTGGAAAGCAATTGTATGGGCAGTTAAAAATGTACAGTGTGAATTATCTGCACCAAATCTTCTTCCTACGTTGTGATTTAATCCTTCTCTTCCCTTTGCTTAATAAATCTGTTAGTGATTTTTGAAGTTGTAATTAGTAGGGGAAGCAAATGGGAACTGCATTTGGATTTTCATAAAGAATTCAATAAGGGGCTGCACAAAGGGTTATTCTTCAAAATTAGGGATCATGGGATTGGGGGTAATGTATTAGCAAGGATTGGGAATTCATACACAGGAAAACAAAAGGGAATAAAAGGATAATCTTCAGGTTGGCTGGCTTTAACTAGTGGGTCGCTCAAAGAGCAATGCTTGGGCCTCAGATAATTTATAGGTTGATAATTTACAACCTATATCAATTACTTAGATAAGGGGACTGAGTGTAAGTTTGCTGACAAATAAAGGTAAGTGGGAAAGTCAGCAATAATGAGGATGCAAAGAGGCTGGAAAAAAAACCCAGGCAGGTTAATTGGGTGGGTAAGACTGTGGAAGTTGAAGGTGCAATCATACCAGCTCGCTGTGGCTGGTCGATCAGTGTGGCGAGCCGGAAAGATTGCTTGCAAGGATAAAGATCCGATTCACTTTGAGCATGAATCAGTTTGCTATCCTCCCAGCCTGTTTTGCTGGTAAGATTAATGAGAATTAAAAGGATTTACCTTAGTCCCACATGGCATCTTCTGGCATCCTGGTATCTTCCCCCTCACCAGCGTGACATCACACTGGCAAGAATCACAGCTGGTCTCCACCGGCGGAGGTCAGGTGCCATGGCCATGCTGAGGGGATCGGAGGCCATTGAAGCCTCTGGGTGGTCGGGGCATGGCCTGGCAGTGCCCATCAGGAAGTGCCAGCCTCGCAGTGGCCACCTGGCACCCTGACAGTGCCCAATTTGCCATAATAATTGTGCCAGCGGCAGTGCCAAGATGGTGTGGCTGCTAGATGTGGGGCCTAAGTGAGGGTATGCACAATGACGTGGGCTTATGCAGGGGAGTGCTCCACAAGAGGGTGGTCGGACAAAGGGGGTGGAGGAGAGGTCTGCAAGGGGGATGCCATGCAAGGGGGAGGCTATGCAAGGGAGGGTGCAATGCAAGAGCAGTTGTGCAAGGGGTAGCTATGCAAGAGGGGCTGTGCAAGGGGTAGCTATGCAAGAGGGGCTATGCAAGGGGGAACTATGCAAGCAAGGCTATGCAAGAAGAGTTATGCAAGGGGGGGCTATGCAAGAGGGGCTATGCAAGAGGGAGCTATGCAAGGGGGGCTATGCAAGTGTGAGGCTATGCAAGGGAGAGTGCTATGCAAAAGGGCTATGCAAGGGGGAGGCTATGCAAGTGGGAGGCTATGCAAGGAGGGTGCTATGCAAGGGGAGCAATGCAAGAGGGGCTATGCAAGAGGTGGTTGGGGGCATGGCCAGGCAGTGCCCACCAGGCAGTGCCAGCCTCGTAGTGCTCACCTGGCCTGACAATGCACACCTGGCATCCTGGCAGTGCCCAATTAGGCATCATGTGTGCTGGGGCAGTGCCAAGGTAATGTGGCTGGTGGATGTGGGGCCTGAGTGGGGGTATTCACAATGATGGGGGCTTATACAGGGGAGTGCTCCACAAGAGGGTGGTCGGTCAAAAGGGGGGAGAGGTCTGCAAGGGGGAGGCTATGCAAATGGGGCTATGCAAGAGGGGCTATGCAAGGGAGAGCTTATGCAAAGGGGACTATGCAAGGTGGAGGCTATGCAAGGAGGATGCTATGCAAGGGAGGCAATGCAAGTGGGAGGCTATGCAAGGGAGGCTCTGCAAGGGGGGCTATGCAAGGAGGGTGCTATGCAAGGGGGAGGTTATCCAAGAGGGGCTATACAAGGGGGAGCTAATGCAAGGAGGGTGCTTTGCAAGAGGGGCTATGCAAGTGGGAGGCTATGCAAGGGGGGCTATGAAGGAGGGTGCCATACAAGGGGGGCAATGCAAGAGGGGCTATGCAAGGAAGAGCTTATATAAAGGGGATATGCGGGGGGGTATTCAAGGGGGTGTTATGCAAGGGGGGCAATGCAAAGGAGCTATGCAAGGGGGTGCTATGCAAGGGGGTGTTATGCAAGGGGGGCTATCCAAGAGGGGCTATGCAAGGGGGAGCTATGCAAGAGGGGCTACACAAGGGGGGCTATGCAAGAGGGAAACTATGTAAGGGGGGAGCTATGCAAGAGGGGCTACGCAAGGGGGGCTATGCAAGAGGGAGCTATGCAAGGGGTACTATGCAAGGAGGGTGCTGTGCAAGGGGGGCAATGCAAGAGGCACTATGCAAGGGGAAGCTATGCAAGAGGGGCCATGCAAGGGGGGCTCTGCAAGGGGGGGGGGGCTATGCAAGGAGGAGGCTATGCAAGAGGGGCTGTGTAAGAGGGGCTGGGGGATGCGATGCAAGGAGAAGCTATGCAAGAGGGAACTATGCAAAGGGGAGCTATGCATGAAGGGTGATGCAAGGGGGAGGCTTTGCAAGGGGGTGCTATTCAAGGGGGGCAATGCAAGTGGAGCTATGCAAGTGGAGCTATGCAAGAGGGGCTTTGCAAACAGGAGGCTATGCAAGAGGAGTATGCAAGGGGCAGGCTATGCAAGAGGGAGTAATGCAAGGGGGAGGTGATGCAAGAGGGGCTATGCAAAGGGGAGCTACGCAAGACGGAGTTGTGCAAGGGGGAGCTTATGCAAAGAGTATTATGCAAGAGATGCTATGCAAGGGGGGGCTATCCAAGGGGGACTATGCAAGAGGGAGCTATAGAAGAGGGACTTTGCAAGGGGGACTCTATGCAAGGGGGGGCTATGCGAGAGGGGGTATGCAAGAGGTGGGGTGGTCCACGTTGGGGGCATGCAAAGTGGGTGGCATAGAGCGTCCGCCAGGGGACTCATTGGGAGAGTATTCGGAGGGCTGTCTTTGTGTGCAAATCACAGAAAACTAACATGAAGATACACCAAATAGGGAATCAGATGGTATGTTAGTCTTTATTACAAAAGGGTTGTAGTACAAGAATAAACAAATCTAATTGCAATTATATATGGCATTGGTGAAATCACATGGAGGATTTTGGTCTCCTCCTTACAAAGCCCTCCTTACAAAGCTCCCTTTTGCATAGTCTCCCTCTTGCATAGTCTCCCTTGCATAGCCTCCCCCTTGCATAGCCCCCATTCCCCCCCTTTCATAGCCCTTCTTGCATAGCACCCCCTCTTGCATAGCTCCCCATTGCATAGCACCCCCCCTTGCATAGCTCCCCTTGCAGAGCTCCCCATTGCATAGCCTCCTTGCATAGTGCCCCTTGCGTAGCTCCTCTTGCATAGCCTCCCCCTTGTATAGCCCCCCCTTTCATAGCCCCAATTACATAGCACCCCCTCTTGCATAGCTCCCCACTGCATAGCACCCCCTTTGCATTGCCCCCTTGCAGTTTTGGTCTCTTTAGCAAAAGAAGGATATATTTGCTCTAAAGGAAGAAAAACTGATTGTTTTCATGAGGAAATTGTCCTCCAAGGAGAGACAGAGTAGATGAGGTTTATATTCCCTAGACATAAGAAGAATGAGAGATGTTCTCATTGAAACATTTAAAATTCTTAAGGGATTGACAGTGTAGATGCTAAATGGCTGTTTCAGCTGGTATTCTAAAACTAGGGATCCCAGTCTCAAAGTAAGTGGTTGGCCCATTTGTACTTAGATGAACAAATATTTCTTTATTCAAAGGGTTGTAAATCTTTGGAATACTCTACCTGAAATGACTGAATGCTGAGACATTGAATATATTCAAGAGAAAGATCATTAGATTTATTTATTAGTGTCATAAGTAGGCTTACATTTACACTGCAATGAAGTTACTGTGAAAATCCCCTTGTCACCACATCCAGCGCTTATTCGGGTACACTGAGGGAGAATTTATCATGGCCAATGCACCTAACCAGGACATCTTTCGGACAGTGGAACATAACCGGAGCACCCTGAGGAAACCCAATCAGATATGGGGAGAACGTGCAGACTGCACACAGTGACCCAAACTGGGAATCAAACCCTGGTCCCTGGCGCTGTGAGGCAGAAGTGCTAAACACTGTGCCACTGATTTTTGAATACTAAGGGAATCAAAGGATTTCAGGATAGAGCAGGAAAGTGGCTTTGAGTTAGAAGAATGGCCATGATCTTACTGAATGATGGAGCAGCCTCGAATGGCCGAATGTCCTACTCCTGATCTGATTTATTTTGTTCTTAAGTTCTTCTGAGGAATACCTGCCAGAAGGTAATGGGATCCAACCTTAAATAAAAACAGAAAATGCTGGAAAATCTCAGCAAGTCTGACAGCACCAGTGGAGAGAGACCAGAGCCAATGTTTTGAGTCTGGATGACCCTTTGTCAGAGCTTCCATCTTTAAATATGCTGCTCTGATTACATCGTTTGGGTATGATTGCAGTTTTATCCAGAGTCTGTGCAGGCAAGCTATGGTTTCTATCCAGGTTAAAAATCCCCAGAAAGTTGAGTTTCCTTCTGGGATAGGAGGAACAGGAGTCCTCAAGAACCCCACCTGATTCTTTCCCGAGTGTTGTGGACTGTTCTTTCAGATCACTGGTAGGGGTCTCCTGCTGCCCGAAAAACTCCTGCCTCCTGCCAGTTTTCCCTCTTCCTCCTAAGATTTCCATCTTCCTCCTAACTGCCAATCTCCAGATGCAATTCTACAACTCATCCGCTTCATCCTGGACCACAACGTCTTCACCTTCAACAGCCAGTTCTTCATTCGCACCTCAATATGCCAACATCTTTATGCACAGGTCCGAACAAGACCTCTTCACCGCACAGGACCTTCAACCGATGCTATACACTAGATACATCGATGACATTTTCTTCCTTTGGACTCATGGCGAACAATCATTGAAAGAACTATATGATGTCATCAACAAGTTCCATCCCACCATCAGATTCACCATGGACTACTCTCCAGGATCGATTGCATTCTTGGACACACGCATCTCCATCAAGGACGGTTACCTCAGCACTTCACTATACCGCAAGCCCACAGATAACCTCATGATGCTCCACTTCTCCAGCTTCCACCCTAAACACATTGAAGAAGCCTTCCGTATACACAGGATCTGCTCAGATGAGGAGGATCGCAACAGACACCTGCAGACGCTGAAAGACGCCCTCATAAGAACAGGATATGGCGCTCGACTCATCGATCGACAGTTCCAACGCGCCACAGCGAAAAACCGCACTGACCTCCTCAGAAGACAAACATGGGACACGGCAGACAGAGTACCTTTGTCGTCCAGTACTTCCCCGGAGTGGAGAAGCTACGACATCTTCTCCGGAGCCTTCAACATGTCATTGATGAAGACGAACATCTCGCCAAGGCCATCTCCACACCCCCACTTCTTGCCTTCAAACAACCGTACAACCTCAAACAGACCATTGTCCGCAGCAAACTACCCAGCCTTCAGGAGAACAGTGACCTCGACACCACACAACCCTGCCACAGCAACCTCTGCAAGATGTGCCAGATCATCGATGCGGATGCCATCATCTCACGTGAGAACACCATCCACCAGGTACACGGAACATACTCTTGCGACTCGGCCAACGTTGTCTATCTGAAATGCTGCAGGAAAGAATGTTCCGAGGCATGGTACATTGGGGAGACCATGCAGACGCTACGACAACAAATGAATGAACATCGCTCGACAATCACCAGACAGGAGTGTTCCCTTCCAGTCGGGGAACACTTCAGCAGTCACGGGCATTCTGATCTTCGGGGTAAGCGTTCTCCTTCACGGCACACAACAACGCAGAATCGCTGAGCAGAAACTGATAGCCAAGTTCCGCACACATGAGGACGGCCTCAACCGGGATCTTGGGTTCATGTCACACTAACTGTAACCCCCACAACTTGCCTGGGCTTGCAAAATCTCACTAACTGTCCTGGCTGGAGACAAAATACACCTCTTTAACCTGTGCTTAACCCTCTCTCCGCTCACATTGTCTGTACCTTTAAAACTTGATTACCTGTAAAGACTCGCATTCCAACCATTATCTTGTAAATTGAGTTTGTGTCTTTATATGCCCTGTTTGTGAACACAAGTCCTCACTCACCTGATGAAGGAGCTTGAGACTCCGAAAGCTAGTGCTGCCAATCGCTTCTCGGCCTTTTGGCTAAGATCAAGTGTAGTATGGATTGGATGCTGCACTTGGTTGAGGTCATTAGGTTACACTGACATTTCATATGTTTCATATGAAGCAATTTTTAAAAGCGGCATCTCGGCCTTTTGGCTAAGATGCAAATGAGCTCAAGTCTTGGAGGAGGAACCTCCCCCTTCTCCAATCAGCTTGGCTCATGTAGATCAGGCCCAGGACAGGGTGATTTTGGTCGTTCGCCCTGTCTTGTCAGCCTGGATCTGAAATGTCTCAACTTGTTGAGACTCTGAATTGGATTTGATTTGATTGAATTGGAAAAGTATTTTTTAAAAATAAACCTGTTGGGCTTTAACCTGGTGTTGTGAGACTTCTTACTGTCCTGCCAGTTGGCCAGCACTCCCACTGGGAATAGGCAGAAAGCTGAAAGAGACCAGGCAGATGAGGCCTAGTGGTTAAAATATCCTAGGTTTCATGCTGCGGTGGTTTCGATAGTTTACTATCTTGGTCTTTGCTAATGCAATTCCTGGTGCTGAGTTAAAATCAGCTCAATAATATTAGGAATATATATGCAGTAACCCACAATTTTTATTTCATTGTATGTTATAGAGGAACAGCATGTTTTGTATACATCATGTAGCCTCTTAACCATGCTTAGGGTTATATCATTTCATGTGTTATATCATTTTATGTGATACACAATGGTGACCCCTTTCACAGGTCTTAAAGTAGTTTAATTTGCTTTTATGTTACACCTTGTCAGTTTAGATTGTGCATATGTATATGTGTGGATGCACTTAGTTTATATCCAATCAGTAGCACATTAAAATTCTGTTGCCAAACAAAGGAACCAGCTAAATCACAAGTATCCTTTCATCGTTGAGAAGGGCAATGTTAATTACAGGAACAAAGACAGTTATCTCTGAAGAGCTGGCAACTTAGGGCCATGTGGAAAGATTAGATAGAAATACATACCATACATCTTGGAATGGTCCCTAAAACACATGCAGTTTTGTTTAATTGTCTCATTCGCATGAACTTAGCAAAAGAAAACCAAGGACAAACCTTCTTTTGTCATAGAGGTAAAGGATTCCATAGCAACAGTCTCACCCCAAAATTGATTCCTTTTGTTACTAATTTGGACAGGTGTCAGGTATGTCTAATTTAGTGAGTGAAGTTCAGATATAAATGCTTAATATTCAAAACAAATGGTTTATCGCCAACTTAAGATAAGTACACGTAGTGAATAATGTAGTATGAGTGCATAAAGTGTACCTTGCTCACTGGAAAATATGCCCCTAACTTTTCCATTAATTTTCATCTTTACTTTCTTTTTCCCTTAACATTTCAAGATAACTACACACTATTTCACTGACCTGCTCCCAGACCTCTCTCAAAGCTGCTCCACATCCAGCCCCTTTGATGTCTGAAGACATGTTTATTTTCTCATCTTCTCTGTTGTATTTCTCGTCTGCTCTGCGCCACCAAAGGTCGCAGCCTGGAACTCAATAAGACACAAACCAGTTATATGTTGCTATTTTAAGTTAGTGGTTCTCAAAATCTTTTTGTTTGGAGGATCCTTTTTTCAAATGGATTAGTAGTCATGGATTATCCATCTAAACTATAAAACTATATAATACTCATATTACAAATATGCTGCATGTAAAGAGCACCTTAATGTTTTTATGAAAATGGCTAATTACTTAGAGCAGCAACTGAGAATGAGAATTGTTCTATTGATGTTTGTGGTAGACAACGATGAGAGAAACCAGATAAACCAGAGATCAAGGATGAGTAGAACTCCATTGACATTCCAGAGCATGCCAGTGGAATTGTTTTTACAATAGTTAAAGACTAGCTGTCAATAGCATACATGCAGAAGCAGTTCACAGGTCAGTTCCAATACAAACAGCTATTAGCCAATCCGTATTAACAGCAGTCCTACTCTATTTAGCTGTTTAAACAAATTCAAAACAAGTCTCTATTTTAGTTTTTAAAATAATTTACCACAAACATGCAAGTTTCCTTACCCCAGTTCTAATGTGCTTACTTGAAAGTGACATTGTCTGAAACGTTTTAAAGATCTGTGCAAACCCAGCCCAATTTCTCAATGTTAGTTAATCATGCGGGGAATTTATATCACTTCTTGGCTTTTTGGCTAAGATCAAGCGTTAGACCAAGCAATTGCTTCCTAGTGGGAGGGGCGGGGGGTAGTGGTGCCTAGGTACTGATGGGGATGCAACTTAAATGCTAATCAATCACTCCCCCCCACCTCGCATTGCAGCATGTAATAGGAATCCAGGGTCATTACCCTGACCCCCAGACTCAGCTGACACATTACTCAGAGCAGACCAATGCGTGGGCCCCATGATTCAGCAAATGCCTCAATACAGGATCTTCTCCAGGCTGAATGGGAATAGCAGAAAGTGCTCTTCTCCACTGATAGCATCAGGAGATCCTCCCAGCTAGTCAGTGAGGGCTGTATGGAAATTGCAGTGGAGGTTAATACCAATGCTGCGTAGACCTCTAACCCCATCGGCTGATGGCAATTTGGTGACCTCCTGCCAGATAATTGGCTGGGCCCCATGCTGTCACTGTACTTCTGATGTGGAGATGCCGGCGTTAGACTGGGGTAAACACAGTAAGAAGTTTAACAACACCAGGTTAAAGTCCAACAAGTTTATTTGGTAGCAAAAGCCACACAAGCTTTCGGAGCTCCAAGCCCCTTCTTCAGGTGAGTGGGAATTCTGTTCACAAACAGAGCATATAAAGACACAGACTTAATTTACATGAATAATGGTTGGAATGCGAATACTTACAACTAATCAAGTCTTTAAGAAACAAAACAATGTGAGTGGAGAGAGCATCAAGACAGGCTAAAAAGATGTGTATTGTCTCCAGACAAGACAGCCAGTGAAACTCTGTGGGGGTTACAAATAGTGTGCCATGAACCCAATATCCCGGTTGAGGCCGTCCTTGTGTGTGCGGAACTTGGCTATCAGTTTCTGCTCAGCGACTCTGCGCCGTCGTGTGTCGCGAAGGCCGCCTTGGAGAACGCTTACCCGAATATCAGAGGCCGAATGCCCGTGACCGCTAAGCACCCGAGTGTGGTGACGAGGGGATTTTCACAGTAACTTCATTGCAGTGTTAATGTGAACCTACATGTGACACTAATAAAAATAAGATAGACTCTCGCACTTCAGGGCATCTGTCAATCAAGTTTGGTAAGAAGTTTAACAACACCAGGTTAAAGTCCAACAGGTTTATTTGGTAGCAAAAGCCACACAAGCTTTCGAGGCTCTGAGCCCCTTCTTCAGGTGAGTGGGAATTCTGTTCACAAACAGAACTTATAAGACACAGACTCAATTTACATGAATAATGGTTGGAATGCGAATACTTACAACTAATCCAGTCTTTAAGAAACAAAACAATGGGAGTGGAGAGAGCATCAAGACAGGCTAAAAAGATGTGTATTGTCTCCAGACAAGACAGCCAGTGAAACTCTGCAGGTCCACGCAACTGTGGGAGTTACAAATAGTGTGACATAAATTCTGATTCTAGGATCGCATGATAAAGACTCAGGAGGAAAAAAGCAGAAATATTTATGTGAAATAGTGTGACATAAACCCAATATCCCGGTTGAGGCCGTCCTTGTGTGTGCGGAACCTGGCTATCAGTTTCTGCTCTGCGACTCTGCGCTGTCGTGTGTCGCGAAGGCCGCCTTGGAGAACGCTTACCCGAATATCAGAGGCCGAATGCCCGTGACCGCTGAAGTGCTCCCCAACAGGAAGAGAACAGTCTTGCCTGGTGATTGTCGAGCGGTGTTCATTCATCCGTTGTCGCAGCGTCTGCATAGTTTCCCCAATGTACCATGCCTCGGGACATCCTTTCTTGCAGCGTATCAGGTAGACAACGTTGGCCGAGTTGCAAGAGTATGTACCGTGTACCTGGTGGATGGTGTTCTCACGTGAGAACCAGTTTGGACCAGGCGCGCATGCGCACTACCCTGTCCCGGGGGCGAGCACTGCGCATGTGCGGAGCTGGGGCGCCTTTGGGGCCTGTTGGCATCATGCGGCCAGATAGAGCCTGGGACTGAACTGGACAACAGCTGTGTCCCTCCCTCCCTCCCTGTCTGACCTCTCGGTATGAGATCGTACAAATCGTACATCGGGCGGCCGTGGATTACTGAGCAGTTGTTGAGATACGGAGCAACCGAAAGTCGACAGCGGCCGGCGGCAGCTCAGGTCACTGAGGTAAAGCAGCCGCTCGCTGGGCGGGAGCCTCTCCTCTAACTTGCTTATGTGTAAATAATGGCACAGTTGAGTATCTGTCACCCCGCACACTGATAATCCCAACAAATACCAGCATTTGGGTATAAATGTCCTGGAATCCCTTGGACGTTATCGAATATTTGGTTTAGAATGCAGCACCCCGGGTACTAAATATGAAAGTCCAGATAGAAGATGATTAGAAAAAACCTTGGGTGCTCTAATCTCCAGGCGGCTAGTCAAGGAGAGCGATTTGTGGTGTTCTGACAGTTTAGGCTCAGTTGGTAGAACCCTAGTCTATGTTAAAAACGTTGGGATTTCGGACTCCTAACATACATAACTTGTATAGTGCCCTTATAGTGCTTCCCAAACAACTTTCCAATGTGAGCCCATTTTAACACTTCAAAATTAATGTGACTTAAGACACTAGCAAAAACAAAGTTTAAAATTAAAGTTTGTGTATTATAGATCTGCATGATACATTGTATAAAATGAAAATCTGAATTTTAAGCACTTTTAAAGATGTACTCATGTAGGTTTCACTCAAGCTCTGTATTCCTTAGTGACAGAATACTCTCTTCCTCCTTACCCCATCATACACAAGCTGAGAAAGGGTGGAGATTAAGGATATTATGGAAATGGATGTAGGTTGCCATGACAGTCGAGCAGGTATATGGTTGGAATGCAAGCATGTACTTCATCTTATGTCTCTTTTTGATATCTTGGGGTGCAAAATAGCTGTGCATTTGTAGTGCTTTGAGATACTTCTGGATGGTGTAATAAGAAAGGAAAATCTTGCATTCATGTAGTGACTTTCATGACTTCAGGGCATCTCAAACTGCTTCACAGTCAATGAAGTACATGTGAAAGATAGTCACTATTATAATAAGGAACTAAATGAAAATCTGTATTTTACTCACCCACCAGTGGTAGGGCTGAAAAAATGTATTTTTGAAGCTTAAAATTACTAATCAAAGGAGTGCTGATCTAAGTCACTAATTTGTCAGTTTGCAGATATTTTCCTATTAATGATGCTTGTTGCTGTGATTGAATTTCAAACATTAATGTAATTATTTAATTGTTTTGGTATGGGCTTTCACAGCTTTCACCTCATTGTGACAGACTGGGAATAAATGTTCAGATGTTGGGTTTGCAAGCACCAAAATACTAATTCCCTGAAGGCCAAGAATTGGATGGCTGAATACAAACAGGAAAATCTTCACCAAACTGCCAAAAGTTGGGATGCAAGCTGGCAGTAGAAACCAAAGAATTGGATTTATAAAGCAGCATTCGCAACTCAATTGTTAGGCATTTGGAGTTATGCATGTTGTCCCCTGACGGTTGCAATTAGATTTCCACAGGTTCTAAGATTGCTCAGGAATTGGATTTAGAATACACTTGCACAATCCAATTATAAATTGTTTGTCTGCAAGAAAAAAATGATGCCACCAGGTAGTGATTGTTTTAACAAAGCCACAGTCCAGTAGACAACATTATTAAAAATGTAATTTTGGGCTTTAGAAATTATATCAGTGGGAAATAAAGTCTCCAACAGAGTAATATTTTTACAGCGAATCTCTGGGAAGCTAGATTTTTATTGTGGCATCTCCCAGCTTGTAAAATTAATTTGGGCGGGAGGAAGGTACATTTACTCTTTTATCCTATCATTCACTTTATTTGTGTTGATGGGGCCCTGTTGCTTGGTCTACAGGATCTGAAAGAGGAATACTTAATAAAATATCAATATACTTTTTCCTTTTCATCTCCTGTCCTTGAAATGCTGACTAGTTGCTGTGCTGCAGTAGGGTTCCACAGACACCAGACATTCTGTAGTATTTCGTAAAAGAGCAAATTATTCATCCTTGAGCTTTTGTCACGTATGATGGCAGGTCACTTCCAGCCTTGATCACTAGATAGTGCTTTTGGTTAGAAGCCTGGCTTTCCTATGAGCTCTGTGACCAGGGTTTGAAGCAACTATGGTTTTCTTGCCAGCTGCAAGAGTAATTAGCGAAATGAGTTTGGGGCATGTTAAGACATGTCAGTGTAGTGCTTTTCAGAGGAAGGCCCCTGCTGCAGAACTGCTCACGTTGGCTATCTTGGAGGGGGTGGGGAGGAGAGATGAGCTTCATTGCTCAGTGCTTCCTAACACTTTTATCCCTGCCTGCCCTTCTGAGATCTCTGTTTTTTCAATTTTGGCTCCTTGCGTATCCCCAAATTCAGTTGCTGCATCATTGCTGGCCTTGCCTAGGCTCTGGCAATTCTTCCCTGCCCCTCTGCGCCTTTAACTTACTCTTTAAAGCATATCACTTTGACCAAATCACTGCTTTGCCATAGAATCGTAGAATCCTACAGTGCAGAAGGAGGCCATTCGGCCCATTGAGTCTGCACCGACCACAATCCCACCCAGGCCCTATTTCCGGAACCCTTCATATTTACCCTGCTAATCCCCTGATACTGGGGTCAATTTAGCATGGCCAATCAACCTAACCCACACATCTTTGGACTGTGGGAGGAAACTGGAGCACCCGGAGGAAACCCACGCAGACATGGGGAGAATGTGCAAACTCCGCATAGGCAGTGACCTAAGCTGGGAATCGAACCTGGGTCCCTGGTGCTGTGAGGCAGCAGTGCTAACCACTGTGCCGCCCCCTGGATTTTGTTGGGAATATTATTTTTATCTGGAATAAACAAGATATTAAACATAGGAAATGAAACCACTGATGAAAAATACTTGATTAATTTAGATGAGATAGGATTGGTTTTCTTTACAAGAATATGTCTACCCCTTTACTCACCAATATGTGCGCTTCAATCTTAAGAAACAATCCCTTTTCACACCGGTTTGGTTTTGATCTCCATCATTTGCACATCACACCATGATTTTAATATGCTTTTATACTTCCACCTTTCAAAATGAATAGCAGAAGTGAATCACTACTTTCCAGGCAGCACACCTGAATTTTTAGATTAGGTCTTTATGAACTCTGCAGGTTACCTTCACAGTAATCTGCATCTCTGAAAAGTGTATTAAATTGCAACATTGCAGCCTTGCATGTCAGTTAGCTTTGCCAACCCATTTGATACTATACAGTTTAATTTTATGTTGTGGACTTGTTTGCTTGGAATTAAATTGAGGTCCAACTAAATATGTCTCATTTATGAACTCAACAGTTGCTGGAGCAGAGTCAGTTAATCGGCCTGACTAGATTCATATCTAAATTATAGCTATGGTGACACATTTTGATGTGGAGATGCCGGCGTTGGACTGGGGTAAACACAGTAAGAAGTCTCACAACTCCAGGTTAAAGTCCAACAGGTTTATTTGGTAGCAAAAGCCACTAGCTTTCGGAGCGCTGCCCCTTCGTCAGGTGAGTGGAAGTTCTATCCACAAACAGGGCATATAAAGACACAAACTCAATTTACAAAATAATGATTGGAATGCGAGTCTTTACAGGTAATCAAGTTTTAACGGTACAGACAATGTGAGTGGAGAGAGCGTTAAGCACAGGTTAAAGAGATGTGTATTGTCTCCAGACTGGACAGTTAGTGAGATTTTGCAAGCCCAGGCAAGTCGTGGGGGTTACAGATAGTGTGACATGAACCCAAGATCCCGGTTGAGGCCGCCCTCATGTGTGCGGAACTTGGCTATCGGTCTCGGCTCAGCGACTCTGCGTTGTCGTGTGTCGTGAAGGCCGCCTTGGAGAACGCTTACCCGAAGATCAGAGGCTGAATCCCCGTGACCGCTTAATGACACATTTTGAGACAGCACATGTATATCAGCTTTGTTATATATGTTTTAAAATGCATTTGTTCGCCATGTTCAAACTGAATTGAATTGACCACTTTGGATCAAAATTTTTAATTTAACATGGCTATGTATATGCAATATACTCTTCAGTTTATTTAATAACAGTTTCAGAAACGGGACCAGATGCTTGCTAACAGCACATGCTGAGCCGAAGTAGGTAGCCATCTGTGAGTATCAATCAGCTGACTTCTGTTCCTGTTTGAATTTGCGATGGATGGTTGGATTTTATTAAGTTTTCTTTATTAAAACTGAAGTATTATATTAGTGGAAAAACTGGCACTACATACCTATTGCAGTTCATTCAGGCTTTGAAAATGTCTTCTGCCATTAATGAATTGATATCAATAACTGCATTATATTATGCGATTATTTACTCCAGTTAAATCATGCAAATATGTATTGTCCACAAAACTGACTTGCTATAAACTGTGCATATGAAGTTGAAAAATTTAGATGGTAACAGATACTGCATTGAATTTCAACAATATACAAAATAATCTATCAAATATAACTCTGAATGGTTTTAGCTGTTAATTGCATTAACTTCATGGATTGCAAATTGCATTGTGCTTGCCAGCCAGTTGGGATTTATGCTGATATGCACATTGATATCCTGTAATAATGACTTGGTGTTTTCAGATTATCTGAGCATATTACTAATCAAGCACAGGTTCTGTCTGTGTTATATAATTTGTTGTGCATTTGCTTTGTTTGTGTTGCATGTATCCTTGATTTGGAAAGGGAAGGAATTTATTTTTTAAACTTTTTAAAATCTAAATTTTGTGACAAATCTGAGAACCTTCTTTTAACTGTATAAACTTTTGTTGGAAACATGCCTCCTCAGCTTTTGGTCATAATCAGAGAGATTTTTTATGCTGAAAGCAACTTTATTCATAAATTGCCACCCTTAATTAATTTCTGCATGTATTTGTATACCTAGCAATTAAAATGTCTCCATGTTGACTTGTGCGAGTGAACAGCTGGGCTGCTGCCTTGCTGTCCTCTGAGGTGATGCTTGAGAAATTATGCTGTCAAGTATTATGGATGGTCTGTATAACCGTACAAGAATACATAAAGTCAGATCAAAGGTCAGTCCATAGAGATAGTAGAAAATATAGTAATTTTAGGAAGCTACTGGTTATCTTACACAGAACCAATTGATTGGGGATAATTCAGTTTGGAACTGTGACTGAAATTTAATAGCACCATATTATATTCCTCATTTAGGTTTAGTACACTTTATGTATATCTACAGGAATCCCACTTTGCTCAGACACGTGTTTGACAATTTGATACTATATTAATGACTAAACAAATTAACTTAAGGTTGTTTGTCAAGTGGAAGCTTTGTTTTGAAATTGATATTCTTGAATATCAGTTTAGTAATTGCACTGAGTTTTAAGAACATCAACTTACGTGTGGGTTTCTTTATAGTTTGTTCTCCCTAAGAACTGGATAAAAGAAGCTGAACATGAACCTGCTGCTGTTATTCACATATCAGATTTGAAACACTACATTAAGGCTGTGGTGACAAAGGGAGCCAAATGTGACCTAGAGCAGTAAGTGGTTACAAATAAAAACTCAAATTTATCTTGCTTTGTGTAGTAATTATATTGCTGGTGACCTCAGCAAGACCAAGTCCTAGGCTGTGCAGCATGTTGTAGATGCAAACAGATCCAATTATATGCTGATCTTCTTTCTGCCTGAAAATTGTTTTGCATTTGGCTTGAACCTGATACACTTTGAATTGTTACTCAAATTGTCATGCATTGAAAGGCTGTGTCACACTAGCCCCTGTTGATTTTAAATATCAGATTCAACAGCAACAAATTGCAATAAGAACATAAGAAATAGGAGCAGGAGTAGGCCATCTAGCCCCTCGAGCCTGCCCCGCCATTCAATAAGATCATGGCTGATCTGAAGTGGATCAGTTCCACTTACCCGCCTGATCCCTATAACCCCTAATTCCCTTACCAATCAGGAATCTGTCTATCCATGATTTAAACATATTCAACGAGGTAGCCTCCACCACTTCAGTGGGCAGAGAATTCCAGAGATTCACCACCCTCTGAGAGAAGAAGTTCCTCCTCAACTCTGTCCTAAACTGACCCCCCTTTATTTTGAGGCTGTGCCCTCTAGTTCTAGCTTCCTTTCTAAGTGGAAAGAATCTCTCCACCTTTACCCTATCCAGCCCCTTCATTATCTTATAGGTCTCTATAAGATCCCCCCTCAGCCTTCTAAATTCCAACGAGCACAAACCCAATTTGCTCAGTCTCTCATAATGAACACCCCTCATCTCTGGTATTAACCTGGTGAACCTTCTTTGCACTCCCTCCAAGGCCAATATATCCTTCCGCAAATAAGGGGACCAATACTGCACACAGTATTCCAGCTACGGCCTCACCAGTGCCTTGTACAGATGCAGCAAGACATCTCTGCTTTTATATTCTATCCCCCTTGCGATATAGGCCATCCCATTTGCCTTCTTGATCACCTGTTGCACCTGCAGACTGGGTTTTTGCGTCTCATGCACAAGGACCCCCAGGTCCCTTTGCACAGTAGCATGTTGTAATTTTTTTCCATTTCGATAATAATCCAATTTGCTATTATTTCCTCCAAAGTGAATAACCTCGCATTTGTCAATGTTATACTCCATCTGCCAGATCCTCGCCCACTCACTCAGCCTGTCCAAATCTCTCTGCAGACCTTCTACGCCCTCCACACGATTCACTTTTCCACTTATCTTTGTGTCGTCTGCAAACTTTGTTACCCTACACTCAGTCCCCCCCTCCAGATCGTCTATATAAATGGTAAATAGTTGAGGCCCCAGTACTGATCCCTGCGGCACCCTCTAGTTACTACCTGCCAACCAGAAAAGCACCCATTTATTCCGGCTCTCTGCTTCCTGTCGGATAGCCATTCCCCAATCCACGCTAACAGCCTACCCCCAACTCCGTGTGACCCAATCTTAGAACCATAGAAAATTACAGCTCAGAAACAGGCCTTTTGGCCCTTCTTGTCTGTGCCGAACCATTTTATGCCTCGTCCCACTGACCTGCACTTGGACCATATCCCTCCACACCCCTCTCATCCATGAACCCGTCCAAGTTTTTCTTAAATGTTAAAAGTGACCCCGCATTTACCACTTTATCCGGCAGCTCATTCCACACTCCCACCACTCTCTGCGTGAAGAAGCCCCCCCTAATATTCCCTTTAAACTTTTCTCCTTTCACCCTTAACCCATGCCCTCTGGTTTTTTTCTCCCCTAGCCTCAGCAGAAAAAGCCTGCTTGCATTCACTCTATCTATACCCATCAAAATCTTATACACCTCTATCAAATCTCCCCTCAATCTTCTACGCTCCAGGGAATAAAGTCCCAACCTATTCAATCTCTCTCTGTAACTCAGCTTCTCAAGTCCTGGCAACATCCTTGTGAACCTTCTCTGCACTCTTTCAATCTTATTTACATCCTTCCTGTAACTTCTTCAGCAACCTTTTGTGAGGCACCTTATCAAACGCCTTTTGGAAATCTAAAACACTGCATCCACCGGTTCCCCTCCATCAACCGCACTAGTCACATCTTCATAAAAATCCAAGAGCAGTTCAACAAGCAAAAGGGGCATTTATAAAATAAAAGTTCATCAGCATGAGCTGTTAAATGACCTCAGCTTTAATTTTTCCTACCTAATTCTATTTTGTGCATGATAGCTTCTCCGAGTGGGCTTTCCAATCTTAAAGCTGTATTCGATAAGACATAATTCTTTATTAATTTTTGTTTGATATTTTCTTCTACACTGGGCCCACTTATGTATACATAACTATCAGCCATACTTGATTATCATCTACATATTTGATAGAACACACCTGTTGTGATCTTCTAGTCAACAAGAGATTATTCCACCCTATTTCTAATCACGGAATCATCAGAGGTCTTTAATTTGTTCAAATCCAGTTGCAATACACGATCAACAAACATCTATTCCTATTGCTTGATGAGATTTATTTATGTGAGTAAATAGCAGTGTGTGAGGAGTTCATTATTTATCTGTCTGTCCTTGGTGAAATAGATACAGTTTTTTTGTTACTGATGAGCAGCACAAGCTGTCTGCAATTTACTTTGGCTCAAGTCTTTGTAACGGTTGCTGGTGAAATGCAGACCTTTCATTTAAACAGTGCAATTATATTATGTCCGCAACTTAATTTTCTACTCATATCAGTTTATTATTGTTTGATCCATATTAATAAATGTGAATATTAACAGTCACCTGGCCACATGCGATAATTAGATCTTGGAGAATCAAAACAGGCAAATTTGGCAAAGCCATGTTGCAATCTAGCCTGCGTTTGCTTTATTTACTCACAATCTGTGTCTGCTCTGTTGCCCTCCCCACCCACAGTCCTTGGTTTACCAGTTACTGAAGGCCTCTACAATGTTTGCAGCTACTACCCTGCTTTGATTCAAATTTCTCTCATACTTTCACCCACATCTGCACTCTTCAGATTGTGTAAAGAAAAACTGCCAAAGGCTCATTCAATTTGTGTAAAGAATTGATACAATAATTGAAATATTCTGTTGGTAGTTGCACCTGTGTCACACACTCTTGGCTTTACAACTTTGTGTGGATTATTTTTATTGTGGGATGTGATGGTGTCGATGTGGCAGGAGTCACTGCACCTAGTAAAGTTTGATATGTTTCAGTGATGTGACCAAAGGGTATATAAGTGCAGTTTTTTTTTACAAATTTTTAATTGTATCTAACTCAAGTATTTAAATTTTGTATTGCTGAAAAAGGCATTTATTGAAGCTTTTCTTGATCTCATCAGGACAATTAGCAAGAATATCAAATGAAAGGGAACAACAATTTATACTGTATGACAAGAGAGTGCAAATTGGTTAGCAAGTGAACTCTGTGCTACCATCCGACTGATTATTTCAATTTTTAAATTGTGTACGTTATGCACAATGAGTTCAGACCCCATAGATCCAGGAACTAATGGAAATTTGTTTTTTCTTCAATGTGTGCTTCCCTCACACCCGCAGCTTATTGTATGCACTCTGTTAAAAGATTATTTATCAGATATATGCATTTTTGTCCTCACATTTTAGGGAGGAAGAGAATTACACACTCAGTGATATCAAAAGCAAAATTATTATTTTGAGAAAATTCAATGTTGAACTCCATTTGGAACTGCAGCTGGTAAGTGATGATGTTAATAGCGCATTAATGATTTTTGAGATTAATTTTGGCTTTGACTTGCAATGCAGTCAATGAGACAGAGGTCACCCTGAAGCCCACAAGACTTTCTAGAAATTCACGTGAATATAAAAATTTAAGTAAAATTATGGTGGTGTATTTTTCAAATGATTGGAAGATTTCGGTAGTGTGCAATAAAGACTTTTACACCAAAATAATGTTTTCAGACCGTAGTACAAGGTTTTACAAGATAATGCAGAAAATCATTGATATATGAGATTCAGGCTTCTAACAACAGCAGTTTTCATTTATATAATATCTTGAATAATAATAAACGCTTTGCAGAGAAAACGATGGTGAGCAGTGGCAAAAGTTAGGAGAAATTATTTAAAGCATAACAGAGCATTAAAAAAAGATGGTGTTGAGAGAAGTGGCTGGGCCAAGAGCAGAGCATTGGAAAAGACATGGCTGCAAGGGGAGCATTGGTGGGGCTAAGGCTGAGAGTGCAGCTTCAGAGGGGGGCATGGTTGCGATGGAATTTTGAAGGAGGTGAGGTTGAGAGCGGAGCACTGGAGGGGCCAAGGCTGCGATGGAGCGTTGGGGGGGGGGCTGCAATAGAGCATTGGGGAGGCGAGGCTGCGAGCGGAGCATTGGAGGGGGGGGGGGCGAGGCTGCGATGGAGCATTGGGGGGGTCGAGGCTGCGATGGAGCATTGGGGGGGGTCGAGGCTGCGACGGAGCATTGGGAGGATCGAGGCTGCGATGGAGCATTGGGAGGGTCGAGGCTGCACTGGATCATTGGGGGGGGTCGAGGCTGGGTTGGAGCATTTGGGGGGGGTCGAGGCTGCGAGTGGAGCATTGGGGGATGTCGAGGCTGCAATGGAGCATTGGGGGGGGGTCGAGGCTGCGATGGAGCATTGGGGGGGTCGAGGCTGCGATGGAGCATTGGGGGGGTCGAGGCTGCGAGTGGAGCTTTGGGGGGGGGCGACGCTGCGATGGAGCATTGCGAAAGGGTCGAGGCTGCGAGTGGAGCTTTGGAGGGGAGGGGGGACGCTGCGATGGAGCATTGGGGGGTTTGAGGAGTAAATAAGTAACCTAGATTTGACTAAGAACAAGGGTGGATAATGATGACAGTGTGGCAGTAAGCTGTAAATGCAACGTTTCTTAGTATGTTGGGAGTTTTCTGATCCAGGACAACTGAATCTGGGGCAAGTGTGAAACCTGAGACACTTCAGTTCAGAATCGTGGAGCTGGAGTTCACTGAGCAGATGTTTGTGGGACAGCAGGGAGGGGAGAACTACCTCACCACCATGCTGTGAATATTATCCTAAGAGGGGGGTAGCTGGGATGTCAGTGCTGGAGGTTTTAACATGCAAAAGAATGTTACTGTCCCATTCAGTTCTCCATTTAAGCAGTGCATGTTTGGAGGCAAACAGGTTGACAATTGTAATATGTACAATGGGAATTGAGTCAAGGTTTAACCCTGAATTCCAGCATTAAACCCTCAATTCCCAAGCTGTCTGAGATTCCCTGTAAGAAGATCAGCAAGAACACAGTGGGAATTGACAGATAGGCTGCCTTTTAATCCTGTACCAGGACAGGTGCTTCCTTGTCTAAACCTCAACTGTTGTTCTGAGAGTATTTACACAGCTTTGGAGATGATTTCCAACACACACGCCTTCTCTCGCATGCACTCCCCTTGCACCTAACATTTTCATCTGCAGTCCTTCCCCCACACCTCTCTTTCTACCTCTAGGTGAGGTTGGGAGGGAGGAAGACGGGACATAGAGAGGGAGGAAGAGGGCATCTCTACCCTACCTCCCTCCCTCCCTGTCCCAAAAATGCAGAATATTTTTATAAGGTCATAGGACCACTGTCTCCCTACAGTGCAGAAGGAGGCTATTTGGCCAATCGAGTCCGCACCACCTCTCCAAAAGAGCATTTTACCCAGGTCCACCCACCTCCCGCCCTATCCCTGTTACGCTGCGCATTGCGCTTGGCCAATCCACCTCTCCTAAACATCTTTGGACTGTGGGAGGAAACCAGAGCACCCATAAGACCATAAGACCATAAGACATAGGAGCGGAAGTAAGGCCATTCGGCCCATCGAGTCCACTCCACCATTCAATCATGGTTGATTTCAACTCCATTTACCCGCTCTCTCCCCATAGCCCTTAATTCCTCGAGAAATCAAGAATTTATCAATTTCTGTCTTGAAGACGCTCAACGTCTCGGCCTCCACAGCCCTCTGTGGCAATGAATTCCACAGACCCGGAGGAAACCCACGTAGAGACGGGGAGAATGTGCAAACTCCACACAGTCACCCAGGCT
Source organism: Mustelus asterias (assembly GCF_964213995.1). Lineage (NCBI taxonomy): Eukaryota > Metazoa > Chordata > Chondrichthyes > Carcharhiniformes > Triakidae > Mustelus > Mustelus asterias. The sequence continues at coordinate 48,726,658 of NC_135804.1, read as the reverse complement.
GGAATTGAACCCAGGCCCCTGGCGCTGTAAAGTACCAGTGCTAACCACAGTGCCACCATGCCGCCTGTGCTGCGGTCGGATACTGGAAAATGCTTACTAACTTTCATGGGGATCTAGGTGTCCTACATAATTCACAGAAAGTCAGCATAATAAAGGATTTGGAGCAGTGATAGGCAACCTAGATCAGTGAGTGGTCCACATTCATCTCAGTGGGCTGCAAGGTTGAATTTAGGCATATTCACTAATCATGAATCCATGAATAAGATTGAATGCATTTAATATTTCATAACGAGTTATAGAAAATGCTTAATCATTCATATCTTAATAGTAACTATCATCAAGTTCAAGTGGTAAAAACAGAAGAATATTTATGCTTGTTTGGATGCAAAGTGAGCGCATGGCTCTCAGTCAATGTGTGCAATCAGTTTATGTAACCTTGTTCTACATGCATATCACTTCAGTCATACTGGCAGGAAAAAAAAACATGGATAGAAACTAGTGGAATGAGGCAACTCTGCGCATGGGCAACAGTCGGAACCCTGATGGGCTGCATGTTTCCCCGAGCTGCAGGTTGCCCACCACTTATTTGGAGTGTATGAATGAAGAGGTTTTACTAGACTGATGCCTGGGCTGAGCGGATAGTTCTGTGTGGAGAAATTGAGTTAACTTGGGCTATTGAGAGAGTACATTGAAACATACAAAATTTTTAAGAGACTTGACAGGTGCATGCAAGGGAGGCTGCTTGTCCTGGCTAGAAAATTTAAAACATGAACTCTCAGTCTCAGACTAAGGGATCAATCATTTAGGACTGAGATGAGGATAAATTTCTTTCCTTGTAATGTGAATCTTTAGAATTCTCTACCTCAGAGGGCTGTGGATGCTCGGTTGTTGGGTATATCAATAGATTTTTGGATACAAAGGAAATGGGGAGCATACAGGTCCAACGTGTTCCCTATAGGGGGAAATGTAGGAGCAATAAGTTCAGGGAACTCTGGATGTCAAGGACAATGGTAGTCATGATGTGGAGATGCCGGCGTTGGACTGGGGTGAACACAGTAAGAGTTTTAACAACAGGTTAAAGTCTAACGGGTTTATTTGGTATATTTCCACTCCATCTGACGAAGGAGCAGTGCTCCGAAAGCTAATGGTATTTGCTACCAATAAACCTGTTGGACTTTAACCTGGTGTTGTTAAAACTCCTACTCTGTCAAGGACAATTCAGGACTGGCTAAGGGAGAAGGGAAAGGCTTTTAGCAAATCCAAAGGGAGCAATCCAGCTGCGGCCCTGGAGGAATTTAGGAAGTGCAAGAGGGAACGTAAGAAAGCAATTAGAAGAATGAAAAGGAAGCATGATAAAGGACTTGCAAACAAGATTAGGGAGAGTCCTAAAATATTCTATAAATACATCAAGAGGAAGAGGTTAACCAGGGAAAGAGTAGGGCCCATTAGAGATCAAGGGAACAATCTGTGTGTGAAACTGCAGGACATTGGGTTAAATGAATACTTCTCTTCGGTCTTCACTCAGTAAAAGGAGGACAAAGGTACAAAATTCAAGAAAAGGGACTGTGAGGACCTTGAGTAGTTTGACATAGGAAGTGAGGAGGTATTGGAGGCTTTGATGGGCTTAAAATTGTTCAAACCCCAGGCGTGGGTCAATTGCATCCCAGGCTGCTATGGGAGGCAAGGCAGGAAATTGCTGGGGCTCTGATGCAAATTTTTAATTCCTTTCTGGCCACGGAAGAAGTGCCAGAGGACTGGAGAACGGCACAAGAAGGCTGATAGAGATGAACCATGGAATTACAGACCGGTGAATCTCATGTCAGTGGTAGGGAAACTATTGGAGAAAATGCTAAAGGAGAGAATTTAATCTCCATTTGGAAAGGCATGGGTTGATTAGGGATAGTCAGCATACTTTGTCAGAGGGAGGTCATGCATAACAAGTTTGATAGAATCTTTTGTAAAATGATCAAGTGTGTGGATGAGGGAAGTGATGTAGTTTATTTGGATGTTAGCAAAGCCTTTGACAAGGTCCCACATGGGAGACTGAGAAAGTTGAAGTACATGGAATTCAGGGAAACATGGATCCGAAACTGGCTTAGTAATAAGACACATATGGTGATGGTAGAAGGCTGTTTGAGTGACTGGAAGCCGGTGTGCAGTGGCATACCACAAGTTTCAGTGCTGGGTCCCTTCTTGTTTTTATATACATAAATGATAAAGATGATAATGTGGGGGGAATGATGAGTTAATTTGCAGACAGCACCACGATTGGTAGGGTGGTTAGTAGTGAAGAAGAAGGCCGTAGGTTACAGGATGATATAGATGGGTTGGTCAGATGGGCAGGGCATTGGCAGTTTTTAACTCTTAAGTGCGAGGTGATGCACTTTGGAAGAAATAATAATACAAGGGAGTATTTAGTGAATGGCAGGACATTAGGAAGCTCAGAGGGACAGGTGGATTTTGGGGTACTTATTCACAGATCCCTGAAGGTGGCAGAGCAGGTGAATAGGGTAGTTAAGGCATATGGGAAATTTGCTTTTATCAGTCGTGGCATAGAGTCTAAGAGGAAGGAGGTCATGTTGGAGCTGTACAGATTGTTGGTTAGGCCACAGCTGCAGTACTGTGTGCAGTTCTGGTCACTTCACATAGGAAGGACGTGATTGCACTCGAGGTGGTACGGAAGAGATGCACCAGGATGTTGCCTGGGATGGAGCATTTGAGATATATGGAGAGATTGGATTGGCTTGAATTGTTTTCTTTAGAGCAGAGAAGGCTGAGAGGGGACATGATTGAGGTGTACAGGATTATGAGAGGTATGGACAGGGTGAATAGAAAGCAGCTGTTCCCTTGGTTGAGGGGTCATAGTTTTAGGGTGAGAGGCAGGAGATTTGAGAAAAAGAAATCACTCTTGAGGGTGGTGAGAATCTGGAATGCACTGCCTGGGAAAGTAATGGAGGCTGGAAACGTTACAACCTTTAAAAAGTATTTGGATGGGCACTTGAAATGTCTTAACATTAAAGGATATAGGACAAATGTTGGAAAATGGGATTTGTGCGACTTTAGTGGTAGTTATTGTCGGCGCAGACTCAATGAGCTGAATGGCCTTTCCTACACATAGGACTCTTATGACCCTACAGATAAAAGGAGGTGGTGTGGTATGTTGGTGTTGAAACCAGTGATCTTATTGAATGGCAGAGCAGGTTCAAAGTTTTGAATTGTCTACTACTATTTCTTAACTAGTGAGGTTAGTGAAGGAAACCGAGGGTAGAAGCATAATGGCTGAAGGCTTTGCTCCAGATAATATAACAGCTTGAGGGGTAGATAGAATGCTGGAGGTGGGAGGGGCAATTTGGGATGGACTTTAAATGCTGGTCAGCCAGCGAAGCCCACGTTCCTTGAATGAATTTTAAAAAACGAGGCTATGGCTACCATTTGGATATTCACAATTGTTGAGATAAGAATGTTGCACTTGCCTGTGGTGGTAAGAGTGGAGGGCTGGTGAAAGGGTCAAAGGGAGTTGTTTGTTCTTGAGAATTGTGTTGAGATTGTCTTTGCTCTCAAGAATGATCTAGGAGTAATAGGAAGATTTGGCTTTGGAAGACCTGGCAGTCATGTACCAGATATGAACTTTAGATTTATGGGTGCAGGGGTCTTTGGGGAGGCTGCTAGGACAGGCATTCTTAGCAATGCTATTTATAAACCTTGGTTATGGTGAACAGAGACATCCAAGAGTCACTTTACCTGAGATGCTGCAAACTCATCAACTGCCTTGTGCCACCATTACTTGTACTTAATTTTCTTTTTTTCTTTCAGGAAGATTGTGAATTCTATCTTGTAGTTCAGGAGTTGAAGATCCTGCCAGCAGAAACAGGTTTTTCTGAAGCATGTTCATGGTACGAGATGTTCTGTATCTACATGACTTTACAATCAATGTTTTATAATGTTTTTTATTAAGTCGCTAAAGTTTCAAATCTCTTCAAATTTCAGCAACTTGGACCCTGCTGTGCAGAAGAAATTGAGAGAATTCTGGCAGTAAGTGAACAGTTTCCCTAAATAATAATCATAGAGAAATTATTAAGAAGGCTCCATCACTTGCATCTGCAGCTGATCTCCAGGAGGAGCCAGGGATTGGTGACTGTCTTCTGAGTTGTCTCAGTCTCACTCTTAACCAAGTTTTCAATCAATTTCCCTCTGCTTCCTTTATGAAGTCACTTGGGATATTTTGTCTCAGTAACTTGCTATATAAATGCAATTCTGTCACTTGCTTTGCTTCCCATTATAAATGCCAGTCTGGACTCAATGAAGGAATCTTTCCACGTTGCTCCAGTCTGAAGTATTTTTGCACCAGAATTCACCAATGGTACTTTACTTGAATGTATCTCAATCTTATTTGATTGCACCAGTATTTTTGACAATCCTCTGAGAAAATAGATTTTAGATTGAATCGAACTCGTGTTTATGCTTCACCCCTCGGCCTATTTCAGAAAGCATTCTTTTGTTTCCTTTGTATTTTATTTTTCTGAATTAAGATGGTAAAGATCAAATTATTTTATGGCATTTCTGGGAAGAGAAGTAAGATCTAGAGACGCTGCATATTGATGTATCAGTGCTCCAGAGAAATACAGTTTTCCTCAAATGGAAATTGCTCAGTCTCAACTATACTGACTGTCAGGGAGAGCGGACAAACATAATCGCAGTCATTTTACCAAGGGAGAGATTAAATGTTTCAGGGTAAACAAACCTCGGACATTTTTGAATCATCACTGTGGACCATTTTGGCATTAATAGAGGTCTTGAAGCAAGTAGGATAGAGCCTTGAGAAGGGGGAAAATAATGAGATGGGATCACTGTTCAGTTTCCTCAAAAATCTTAGACTTTTACAGATTTCAAAGTCAACAGGTTTTATTTTCATATAGAATCATCGTTCTTCAAATGTTTTTAAAACAATTAGAAAAACATATATGAATATTAATTGAGAAATTGAAACTTAACACTCTCATAATTTTGTAGAAGCCACGTGAATAACATGACAGAGCCAACAGAATCATTTTCTGGTAAGCTTCCTCTTGATTTTTTTCCCCCTGTTATATAAGCTGCTGCAATTTTGATAACAGTTAAAGTGCCTTTAATTTTGGTAAAGTTTTGTTTTAAGGTGTGTCGTGTTATGCTGAAAGCACTGGTGTCTAAATCCGCGTCTGTTTGGAGGTCAACTGATAAACAGCTTTAGCATGAAACTTGAGCATAATTGAATTCATGATAAAGTTGGAATATGGAAACCTTTGTGATGGAGCCTTTTTTAAAAAAAATCTATTCTACGTAGAGAAGACCTAAGCATTTTATTTGCATGCATGAGCTGTATTTAAATTGATAACTTTATCAGAACTATTGGAAACCTTAGAGCAGAAATCAGTACTTATTTTATCTTTCTAACTTTTTTTGTGAATTTTGAACTTATGGATCATGTTAATGTTGAGCAGTGGAACACTTCCCATGTCAGGCATCCAGTGTCAGCATCAAGCACTTCCAAGTCACACGTAACACTGTTAGATACCCTAGGGGTATGCTCAACCCCAACCTGAAAGGAATTCCCATGACTTCTGTGTTTCTTTAAATTTTTATGCATTAACTATCCTATGGCCTGTCATTATTATCTCACTTTGATTCATGCCAGCAGGACATTGACAGTAGGGATCGTTGACATAGTTGATTTTTCCCCTCTGTCTTGTGTCAAATTGTAGTGTTCTAACTTGTAAGGTAAATTAATTCAGCACAGACCAGGAATTAAACTGGGGCCTTTTCAGTTTGCATGTTTATTGCCACAGTGTCATTATCCATGTAGCCGTTAGGACAGCCTGCCTACATCACACTCTGCTTAAAAAGATTAAACACTCATTAAGTTTGAAACCCAGGTTAATTACAAGATAAAATTTAAAAATGAATAATTAAGTTTTGCAGGTTATTAATCTAAATTAGTTTGAATATCAATTTGCAGCATGATTTTGTAATATTTCATAACGTGCTATATTTTAGGTTTGAGGTTTTGGGTATCTTCAAGGCTTGGTAGTAAAATGCCAGTGTTTCCCATTGCAGAATGTTTTACCAGGCAACTGAACCACTTGAGGTGCTGTTTCATTCATTGTGAGATGTAAACAAGTGATTTCATCGCAAGATCATAAATCCCTGTGCTTCCAATGTTTCTCATTTGACAAACTATTGTTTACTGTGAAACAATTTCTATAGCCTAGTTTTTTTTCATTTGATACATTGGAACAATAAGAGATTGGACACATGCCTACCACTTTTGCTCTGAGATTAGCTGACCAGCACTGGGAAATCAACGGTTTTTCGACGATATTAATGGAATTTCACATTTAATATGCCTTGTGAATAAGCTGAGTGACTCACATTGTAGTTTTGTTGGTAAACCATACTAGAATGAAGGATTTTTTTTTAATGTTGTGTTTTTAGGTCTCTGTTTATCAAATCTGATAGCAGCAGTAGAGGATGAAGATAATTCATTAAAAAGTGCCGTTGAGCTCAGCCTTGATTTAACTGATAGTTCCAAAGCTTCAACATCTACATCATCCATTTTGTTACCATCAATTCATCCACCTACCGGATGGAAAACTTCAAGCAGAAAAGATACGGTACAGCAATTTCAACTCTCTCTTCAATTATTGTCAGTTGACATGACATTGGGTGTGTTGCTTGAATACAGGCTGAGGAGGGTTGAGTTTCAGTCTGGTTCTAGTGGGTTATAAAATTTTGGCATTGTGACAGTACTAATCAGGAAACTTCCAGCGCATGCATGGAACGCCAGCACATATATACTTCCGAACATGGGCGCCATGCAGAAGCAATTGGAAGCGCTGTACATATTCCTCAAGAGAGCATCCACCTTCTGTAACACTGGCACTACAGATCCAAACTTTACAACTACTGTACCCTAATATTTATTAGCAATCATATTGTGTGGTACCTTATCAGACACCTACTGGAAACCATTTGCATAGCATCCATGGTTCCTAATTAATTGAATTATTTCTAAGTGAATATTTATTTCATTTTGTATTATAGTTCCAGAGCTTTCCAACTTTTGACATTGGGCTGAATCGCCTTTTAAAGATACTGACTGGTAGCCCTCGGATGGTTTTCCCATGCAGCCTTGTGCAGTTGGACAATGTATTGGCTATCAGCATGTAACAGGAATCAAACCTGTGACCTTATGACCTACAAATCTCAGTGCCACATCATTTAACCATTACCGTGGGAGTTTCATGATTTAAATCATTATAATTGTGCAACTTTTGACTGAACTCATCTCCTTCATTTATGTAATCAACCTAATTGTTACCTTCCCCTAAAAGCCTGGCACTATCCATTTGGGACTCTGTGACCTGTCTTCTTTTCCTGTGGCTTGTATGAACATACGTACAAACATACGAACTAGGAGCAGGAGCAGGCCATCTGGCCCCTCGAGCCTGCTCCGCCATTTAATAAGATCATGGCTGATCTTTTCGTGGACTCAGCTCCACTTACCCGCCCGCTCACCATAACCCTTAATTCCTTTACTGTTCAAAAAATTATCTATCCTTGCCTTAAAAGCATTCAATGAGGTAGCCTCAACTGCTTCATTGGGCAGTGTATTGGCTGACTCAGCATGTAACAGGAATCAAACCTGTGACCTTATGACCTACAAATCTCAGTGCCACATCATTTAACCATTATCTTGGGAGTTTCATGATTTAAATCATTATAATTGTGCAACTTTTGACTGAACTCATCTCCTTCACAGATTTACAACCCTTTGTGTGAAGAAGATCCTTCTCAACTCAGTCCTAAATCTGCTTCCCCTTATTTTGAGGCCATGCCCCCTAGTTTTAGTTTCACCCACCAGTGGAAACAACTTCCCTGCTTCTATCTTATCTATTCCCTTCATAATCTCATATGTTTCTATAAGATCTCCCCTCATTCTTCTGAATGAGCATAATCCCAGTCTACTCAGTCTCTCCTCATAAGCCAACCCTCTCAACTCCGGAATCAACCTAGTGAATCTCCTCTGCACCCCCTCCAGTACCAGTATATCCTTTCTCAAGTACTCCAGCTGTGCCCTCACCAGCACCTTATACTGCTGTAACATAACCTCACTGTTTTTAAACTCCATCCCTCTAGCAATGAAGGACAAATTCCACATTTGCCGCCTTAATTATTTGCTGCACTTGCAAACCAACTCCTTGTGATTCTTGCACAAGGACATCCAGGTCCCTTTGCACAGCATTTACCATTGTTTCAGAGAGGTTTAGGCTAATTGTTAATATGAATGGCTCATCAGTCAATGATCAGAATTACACCTGGTTGAATCACTCTTTTTAAGTGTCTTTGCTTATGGTTGATTGATATTACAATAGGGAAATGGTGTGATTTTCCAATTTGATGCTTTTGGCATTTGTTGCATCATTTTTGGAATGTAAAAAAGCAGATGAGATTAACTTTTTATAGTTAATGTATCATTGGAGATGGCTGTAACCAGAGAAAGTTAATGTGTGTTTGGATTGTATTATATACACATGAACTTCTTACAATCATTTTTTGAGAATTGGCCATTTTTCCAGGATTGTTACATGTTTGATAATATTTGAAAAAGAATCATGTTCTGAGGTATTTATGTAGTCATCGTGCTAACAGTTGATTTTCTCCTATAGAACGAGATAAATATTTTCACCATTCCTGAGGCCATGCTCATGATTTCGTCTAATCAAGAAGAAGTATTAAATAATATAAAAGGTAGGCAAACTGAACAGTGCCCATAATTTATTAATGAAAATTATAAACGCATCAAGATTTTATAGTTCTGCTTTGTGTTCTCCTTTTTTGTTTTTAAATATATTGCTCCCTAGTAGTGGTTTTTTCCCTTTGGTAGAGTGAGATTGTCAGAGTTGCACACACCTTCCGATTTTTTTTTGAAGTGATTACTTGTTCTATTTGAACAAAAGTGGTTGAGCTGCTGGGCTTCCTTTATCTCTGCAATTTACACTAAACATTTACGGGTACAGTATCTTATGATCCATCCAAGCCCATGCTTACAGGGACAGAAAGGACAGGAGAGTCTAGTGCTAACAACCAACATGTGTGCATCTATTCAAATTGGTAATCATTGTGGAAAGCAATTGTAGTATTGATCGTGTATCATTGTGTTTCTTGTTTTATGTAACTTTCCCCTTTTAAGAAAATTGAATGCACTTGCCTGATTGCATGAGGTAAGCAGGATGTTTTGTTTAAGTATTAACTAAAACACTGTTCCTGGATCTTGGGCACTTTGCAGAACCTATTACATTTGTTTTTTTTTGTTTCAGTGATAAATTCTAGGCCAAATATTGCATCTATTTTTCTCACTTATAAAAAATTTTTTATTTATTAGTCACAAGTAGGGCTTACATTAACACTGCAATGAAGTTACTGTGAAATTCCCCTTGATCACACTTTTGCATTCCTTGTCACAAGTGTGCATGTATGCTCTCTCACTGGATAAAGTTTCGGCCAATTTTTCTAAGTTTAATTTTCATATGGAGAATATAATATTGTTGGATACTCACAAAGCTTTGATGTTTTATCTTCAAAATAACGGAATTGAATAGCTCACTCTGAAAATTAAGCGTTAAGACTAAATGGCCCAGATTTTGCATGCAGTCACGAACAAATGTTACTCGCCATTCACCTTGCTGACAGCTGCCCACAAAGGTGTTTTTTACTTTTGGGTGGGGGACGATCCACCGTCCTCTACAGAGAATTAATGACGTTGTGAATGAGGCACTTCAACAAATCAGATTGAAGAATGCTCATTAAGACACAACTTTCTAAATCAGGAAATTAGATCTAAGTCATGTACATAAAGATTGAGATAGATTTTTGATCAGTAAATATCACAGCTAACAGTTGAAATTTTGGGTCAACCGTACTCTTCTTCCCACCCTTTTACTATTTATATACCTGTTGAAGGCTTTGGGATTTCCTTTCATGTTGGTTGCCAGTCTTTTCTCATGATCCCTCTTCTGTTCTCTAATGTGCTTTTTCACCTGCCCTCTGAACTTTCTGTATTCCTCTTGGTTCTCAGCTGTATTTTCTACCTGACACCTGTCACTAGCACACTTTTTCTTTCTTATCTCAAGTTCTAACTCCCTTTTCATCCAGGGAAGCCTGGGTTTGTCTGCACTACCTTTTCCTTTCAAGGGAATATACCATGAATGTATCCGGACCATTTCTGTTTTGAAGGTAGCCCATTGTTCAGCTGCAGTTTTTCCTGCCAGTTCCAGTCTAACTGGTTCAGTTCCGTCCTTGCCCCATTGAAGTCAGCTCTACCCCAGTTAATTATTTTTACACTGGGTTACCTGTTTTCCTTTTCAATCATCATCCTAAACCTTACAATACAATGATCACTGTCTCCTAAATGTTTCCCCGCTGATACTTGATCTACTTGGCCCATCTCATTTCCAAGAGCCAGGTCCAATAGTACATCCTTTCTTGTTGGGTTGGACACATATTGCTGCAGAAAATTTTCCTGGACGCAATCTATGAATTTCTGCCCTTTCTCTGTTCTTTACACTACCACTAACCCAGTCTGCGTTTTGGTAATTAAAGTCCCCCAATAAAACTACTCTATATTGTTTGCGTCTCTCTGTAGTATCCTGCAGATTTGTTCTTCTATGTCCTTCTCACCTTAATGATGGAGGAAAGGTAATTGATGAAGCAGCTGAAGGTGATTGGTCAGAAGGCCGAGGAATTCCTGTATTGTCTTGAGACTGAGATGATGGGCCTCCAATTACCACAGCCATCTTACCTTTGGTTAAATATGACTCCAGTCAGTGGAGATTTTCCCCCTGATTCCCATTGACCAATTTTGCAAGGGCTCCTTGATGCTGCACTTCGTCAAATGCTGCCTTGATGGGTGGTACAGTGGCACAGTGGTTGACACTGCTGCCTCACAGCGCCAGAGACCTGGGTTCAATTCCGGCCTGGGGTCATTGTGTGGAGTTTGCACATTCTACCCATGTCTACATGGTTTCCTCCCACAGTCCAAAGATGTGCGAGTTAGGTGGATTGGCCATGCTAAATTGACCCTAGTGTCAGGGGGATTAGCAGGGATTATGGAGATAGGGTCGGGGTGGGATTGTGGTCGGTGCGGACTCGATGGGCCGAATGGTCTCGTTCTGCACTGTAAGGGTTCTGTGATTCTATGATGTCAAGGACAGTCACACTCCCCTAACCTCTGGAATTATTTTAAGTTTATTTGGATCAAGACTGTAATGATATTTGGAGCTGTTGCCTTGATGGAACCCAAATTCAGCATTGATCAAGATGAATTCTGAGTAAGTGCAGCTTAGTAGCATTGTTGATGACAATTTCCATTACTTTGCTAGTGATTGAGGGCAGACAGGTGGTAATTGGGCAGATAGGATTTGTCCTATTTGTGGACAGGACATACCTGAGCAAATTTCCATCCTGTCAGGCAGATGCCAGTGCTGTAGCAGTACTGGGACAACTGGGCTAGGGGCACAGCAGGACTTCAATATTAGAATCCAAGTTGTTGTGAGGGCTCGTAGCCTTTGCTTTATCCAGTAACTTCACTCATTTCTCAATCTAACCAATAAGTCAAATTAATTCAGTGTGAACTGTTGGGAAAACTAATCTGCTTTCATTTTTATTATTAGAATGGAAGGATGATTTTGTGTGCACTGAAGAAGCAGAGGTTGAGGTGGAGCATAATGGTGACATGGAGGTATTAAATAATGCAGGTATGTTTCATATAAAGAGGACAACAGCTTTTGGAAAGTCATTTCTTAAAGACAGTAGCTTTATGAAATTCAATATTAAACATGGTGAAATAGAATTTAGAAACTTAAAGGACCAGAACAGTATCTGGTAACCAACTACTGATGGCAAGACGGGCAAGGCAGATCTCTATAGAGGTTGATGGGACAAAATGAAATGTCCCATTTCCACTTTTGCATTCTGTTTTCACTGGTAAAGTGACTTCAGCGAACTGATTGGATTCGAATCACACGAGAAACCCACTATCCCACCACCAGTCGTCTTATCTAATTATGACTGTGTTGATTACCTGGTTTAAAGTAAGCAGTTAACCAAAGTCTCTGAAAGTTTCAAATCATCTACTTAAGTTTCGAAAAACTGGTAGCACAAGGGATATAGCAATTGCCCTCAGGCTAAATCACTATCAAATTATTGTAGTTGAAAAGTGTATGTGTGTCTGCATTGAGTGAGAATATGATTGTCTTGGCTATAAATTCATGAATAAAATCCTACAGATAGACACTGTCTAAGGGCAGAAGGAGTAATCACTGGCATAGGGTAGACTAGGCGTCTATGAGGCTATTCACCAATGTGGATCAACATCTTTGAGGGGAATGGAAAAGATTGAAGAAGTGGGAAAGAAGGATGCCATCAAATCCTTAAAAGAAACATGTATCAGTACTGTAATATATTAGAAACCATGTGATAAAACACCTAAGGAGAATTTGTTGTAATGTGTGTTACAGATGGGCAGCAAGCTGCATCTTCACAGAATCCTTGGAATGAAGTATTACCTGTATATCTTGGTGTAGTTCCATCTTCAGGGGGTGAGTAATATGCTTGGATTGGTTTTCAGCTTTTTAAAAACAAATTTCCGAAGAAAATAATTTGAGAGTTAAAGGCTGAACACAAATTTTAAAGTGGTCAATCGCATAGTCAGTCATTTAGTTGTGTACGTGGCAGAAACAGTCTCTGAAGTCTAACCAATTTATTATCGCCTTGTGCTGAGCAGTGAATCTTATTGACTATAGAAGGATATGTTAAAAGCCCTGTGGGTTAGCAGTTGTTTGGAACTATTAATTCTGTTATGTTTCTACTTCTGGATTCAGCTTAAGAGAATGAGGTCTGATCTGTGTTGTGGAAACTGTATTGTATCCTGTGATCTGGGAGGCAGCACCACCCAACTAAAATTGTTGGTATTTGCATTTTACAGAACTTTTCCTTTGTAGAATAGTTACCCAGGAAAAGTTAGAAGAATTCAAGCTACTTTCAATTTCAGGGTAGCTATAGTAGTGACCCCTCCAATTCCCCCACTGCACCACCGGCTACTCTGTTACAACCCTCCTGACTCTGTGACCACCCACCCCACCCCCGACACTTAACCGAACCTCCCCCCCCATGACTTGAAGCAAATGTATTGTATTGCAGATGCCATTAAAATATGTAGAAAGGCAAGTTGTGAGAGGGATACAAACGGTTTACAAAGAGATATTGATAGGTTAAATAAGTGGGCAAAAAAGTGGCAAATGGAGTACAATGTGGAAAAATGTGAAGCTGTTCATTTTGGAAGGGAGAACAAAAGAACAGTATTATTTAAGTGGAGAAAATCTGCAGAAAACTGCAACGCAAAGGGACTTGGGAGTACTTGTGCACAAAAATACAGAAAGCTAGCATACAGGTGCAGCAGGTAATCTGAAAGGTTAATCAAATGTTGGCCCTTATTTAAGGGGGTTGGAGTACGAGTAAGACAGTCTTGCTGCAACTGTACAAAGTACTGGTGAGATTACATCTGGAATACTGTGAGCAGTTTTGATCCCTTTATTCAAGGAAAGATGCTATTTCATTGGAGGCAGTTCAGAGAAGGTTCGTTAGGATGATCACTGGTGTGAGGGGTTGCCTTATGAGGGAAGGTTAAGCAGGATGGACTCTATTCATTGGAATTTAGAAGAATGAGAGGTGATCTCATTGAAACAAATAAGATTCTTAAGGGGCTTCACAGGATAAATGCTGAGAGGATGTTTCCCACATGGGAGAGTCTAGGACCAGAGGACATTGCTTCAGAATAAAGGGGCACCAGTTTAAGACTGAGATGAGGAGGAATTTCCTCTGAGCATTGTGGTTAGAACTCCTTGCCATAGAGATCTGTGGGGCAGAGTCCTTGTGTATATTTAAGGCTAAGGTGGTATTTGAGTATAGGAGTAAGGATGTCTTGCTGCAGTTATACAGGGCATTCTGAGGCCATACCTTGAGTATTGCATGCAGTTTTGGTCTCCTAGTCTGAGGAAGGATATTCTTGCTATTTTTGGAGTCCAGTGAAGGTTCACCAAACTGATTCCTGGAATGGCAGGACTGACATATGAAGAGAGACTGGATCAACTGGGCTTGTATTTACTGGAATTTAGAAGAATGAGAGGGGATCTCATAGAAATATGGAAGGTCCTGATGAGACTGGACTGGCTAGATGTGGGACTAATGTTCCCGATGTTGGGGAAGTGCAGAATTAGGGGGTCACAGTCTAAGAATAAGGGATAAGCCATTCAGAACTGAGATGAGGAAGAACTTCTTCACTCAGAGAGTTGTGAACCTGTGGAATTCTCTCCTGCAGAAAGCTGTTGGGGTCAGTTGTTAGATATGTTCAAGAGGGAGCTGGATGTGGCCCTATGGCTAAAGGGATCAAGGGGTTTGGAGAGAAAGCAGGAGACTGAAAGTGCATGATCAGCCATGATCATATTGAATGGTGGTGCAGGCTCAAAGGACCAAATGGCCCACTACTGTACCTATGTTCTATATTTTTATAGATAGTTTTTTGATTAAGGGAATCCAGGGTTATGGGGAAAGGGCAGGAAAGTGGACCTGAGGAATGTCGGAATTGGGGAGCAGGCTCGAGGGCCAAACGGCCTACTCCTGTTCCTATTTGTTATGGTCTAAAGCCCCCACCAGCTAGCCACTCCTAAACGCCCTGATATCCCCCAATTATCCTCTGACCTCCTGATTATCACCCCCCCCCCCAGTTAATTCCTGTCTCGTCCGACTATCCCCCCCCCCCCTCCTGCCCAACTGTTATCCCAAGTACCTCCTCAACTACACCCCCACCTCCTGATTACTCCCATTCTTGACCTCACTCACTCAACCTCCTGACCCATCCTACTCCCATTCTGACCCATCTTCCCACCCTCCTCATCCATCTTTTAAAAAATTATTTTGTGGGATGTGGGGGTTGCTGGCTAGCCGAGCATTTATTGCCCATCTCTAATTTCCCTTGAGAAGGTGATGGTGAGCCACCATCTTGAACCGCTGCCGTCCCTGTGGTGTAAGTACTTCACAGTGCTATTAGGAAAGAAAGTCCAGGATTTTCATTGAGTGTCAGTGAAGGAATGCTGATATTTTTACTTCAGAAAGGGGTGTGGTTTGGAGGGGCACTTGCAAGTGGTGGGGTTCCCATGCATCTGCTGTTTTTGTCCTTCTAGATGGTAGAGATCGCAGATTTGGAAGATGCTACACCATCCCCAACCAATCCTCATCACCCTTGTCCATCTTTACTGCCTCCCCATACTCATCCTTAACCCCCTGGCCCCCCCTACACTGATCCCTGTAGCTGGTGTTAGAAATGTGTGCAAGGCTACACTGTTGCCCTAGATTGAAAATCTTGGGAACTCACTGCACTCACTTTTCTTCCTGAGTTGGAAGGTCTGGCAACTCCATTCCAGTGTAGGTGAAAAGGTGTGGAGTGGTATTCTAATTGTGTTAGCCACTGCTCAGAAGTTCTGGCTCAAATTGTCTAAAATATAAGCTGTGTTCATTCAAGTAGAACCATAGAATCATAGAAATCCTCCAGTGCAGAAAGAGGCCATTTGGCCCATCGAGTCTGCACCGACCACAATCCCACCCAGGCCCTACCCCCATATCCACCCGCTAATCCTTCTAACCTACACATCTCAGGACACTAAGGGGCAATTTTCAGCATGGCCAATCAACGTAACCCGCACATCTTTGGACTGTGGGAGGAAACCGGAGCACCCAGAGGAAACCCACGCAGACACGAGGAGAATGTGCAAACTCCACACAGACAGTGACCCAGTTGGGAATCGAACCCAGGTCCCTGGAGCTGTGAAGCAGCAGTGCTAACCACTGTGCTACCGTGCTGCCCAAGTAGTGTCTCTCGAACGAATAATGATTAGAAAAGCATCCCCTGTGGCAAAGTAATTGTCAGTGTTGCCCACTTAGTTACTTGTGTATTAAGACCATAAGACATAGGAGTAGAATTAGGCCACTCGGCCCATCGAGTCTGCTCTCTGCTCCGCCATTCAATTATGATTGATATTTTTCTCATCCCCATTCTCCTGCCTTTTCCCCATTACCCCGATCCCCTTATTAATCAAGAACTATCTCTGTCTTAAAGATACTCAATGACCTGGCCTTCTGCAGCAAAGAGTTCCACAGATTCACCACTCTGGCTGAAGAAATTCCTCCTCATCTCGGTTTTAAAGGATCATCCCTTTAGCCTGAGGTTGTGTCCTCTGGTTCTAGTTTTTCCTACTAGTGGGAACATCCTCTCCATGTCCACTCTATCCAGGCCTTGCAGTATCCTGTAAGTTTCAATAAGATTCCCCCCTCAAGCTTCTAAACTCCAACGAGTACAGACCCAGAGTCCTCAACCGTTCCTCATATAACAAGCTCTTCATTCCAGGGATCATTTTTGTGGAACACACTATAAAAAAGCACAAATGTGTTTCAGAATCCAGCGTCCACAGTAATTTGCTTTATGGAGTGGGGAAAATTGGTTAGGCGAAGAACAAAAAGGGAAATATTTTAGTCCATTGATGTCGTTGGGAAGGTGGCAGGTTCAATCTCTGGTCTGTTAGTTGGTTGTTCCTTTTTAATATTTAGACCATGTTTGCTCCAATCTGTATGTTTATAATAGAGTATTGTAGAACGGAAGGGGTTAGTGCAGTTTGTTTCTATTAAATTATCCTTCAGCCTTAAGTAAAAATCCTTCAATCTTAAGTAAAAATTAAGATTTTACTTAATTTGTAATATAATTAAGAAACTTGGTTATGTATAGGCGAATAAACACATTTCCGAAGCACTTTTGATTTAAAAATTACATTAGTCAATCTCCTGGGACATTGCACAAAGGAGTGAATCTCATTTGTAATTCTCAGGTGAACTAGGATCAGAGGATGGAGAAAGCGAATCAGGGCATGCAGATATAAATCAGTTCCCATTTTTAAATTATACACTCTTGTTTTTCTGTTATAGATTCCTATATCCACCTTTTATAATGGAAAGAGCAGATGTATGTATATGTGTTCTGCCATAATTGCACCCTATCCCTAATGGAGTTTCCATTATAAATGTGCCGATAAGAGTTTGTGATGAAAATGTTGACTAGAAGTATGTATGATTGTAAGGTTTTTAATACTTGGATTGAATAATGTGGCACAATTAGTTTATACCTGATCTTTTCTTTTATTACAGAAACTCATGTTTCATGTGTTTCAGAACCGTGTAAGGAGATTGTTGATAAATGTGATGATCAACTGCCTTCCACATTCTCTGATAGTCCTGCCAACGACATGCAAGACATTGAGCCTCAGCTTCCAAACGGCAGTATACAGGATCCAGAGAAATCATTAGAGTTGTATACAGATGGGTCCCAGCAAGAACAGTCACATTCAGAAGAGCTGTTTGCTGGCAGCCTCTCACAAGCTCAAAACACATCTGCAGGCAGTAGAAGGGTCAGAACGGATGTGGCAGAGCCTGAGGAGTCAGCTGTTATACTTGATGAGGGCAGCATAGAGAAATCTTTAAATCGCAGTAGGACTGCCTGCACCCGCTTGTTTAAAAATATATCTCCCCTATCAGTTGCAGCTAACAATTTGAATTGTGTGGGCCTTTTTAAAAATATAGCCCCTGTGTCATCGACAACAAATCTAAATGGTGGCCCAACTGGACCAAGAACAGTGGCACAAAATTACTCAACAGCAGCCAGAAACAATGTACTGGATGCGGAAGAACAGCAATTAAGTGATGAAGAAGAGCCTTATGAAATCTTGAGAGCTGTGAAAAGGAAACGGCATTTTGTAGATTCGGAAGAGGAAGCAGATTGCGACAGAGTTGAGCCAAGCACTTCCGTAAAGCAGACCGTGGCTGTAAATGGGGATCAGAACTCATGGAATGTCAGTAGTGATGAAACTTTGATTGAAACAGATTGTTTTGAAGAAATAACTAATGACGTTTGTCAGATGAATCCCATTACTGGACATGACCAGGCTTGTAGAAAGAGTTACGTGGGAAGGAATACAATGTTTAAAGATACTGATTTGAGAAATATAACTGAAAGCAAAATGACAATGGTGTCAAAAAAGTACAATAAACACAGTTTTGTTTCTGAGAAATCATCTGAACAAGTCAGAGATTGTAGAAGACAGACATCCTCAGAAGCCTCTATTGTGCAGCCCACAGAGGATGTTTCTGCTGGTGTGAAACATGTGCTCTCTCCCAGTGCTAAACAGAACAAAGTTAAACCTCTGGTAAGATATCTAAGAAACAGTAACTTCAAACTGTATGGTCTGTAATTATAGGATTATTACTTCTGTTTGAATTCTAAAATGCTGTTTATATTGTCACTTAAAATAGGAACTTTTCTTAATTTCTGTACAGTTGGGTTTTCAAGTGTTACTGTGAACTTATTAACATGTCCACAAGTTGGTATGATTTGGATTTCAGCTGTGCAGTTCTTGCTAGCTTCTGTACATTAACCATTTTGCACAGTGTACACCAATTCATGTTTACTAC
This sequence comes from Mustelus asterias, assembly GCF_964213995.1. Taxonomy (NCBI): domain Eukaryota; kingdom Metazoa; phylum Chordata; class Chondrichthyes; order Carcharhiniformes; family Triakidae; genus Mustelus; species Mustelus asterias. Next base: position 48,708,055 of record NC_135804.1, on the reverse strand, counting down.
GCACAAATTGGTGGAGAAAACAAAAATAACCAGTGTCTGTTAAAATTGAACATCCAGGAAAATGATCCAAGAAAGAAAGTTGCCCCCTTCCTTCCCCCTTCCTTGTGCTGCACTGTAACACATATTGATGCTGGGCAGTACTGTAGTGTAATAGCAAGGTCTGTGTGATGATTTTGAAGTCTGTAGCAAGTGGAGATGGTTTGCTGGTAATTTTGCAAATTGTGTCAGGTGAACTGGGATGCAAACATGTTCTTTCTGGATTGATGCAAGGGAGGTACGAAAGGCTTTTTATTCTTATTGAAAAACCATTTTGTTTCTTAAATGTACTTCATTTATATATAGGCACTATGATCGTTATTCTCTCACTTTTATATTATCCCAACAATTTTCTTTAATTAGGAAGATGTACAGAACTTTAGAGGATATCTTGACTTGCACTAGGCTAATTATAAGGATAGATACATGATCACATCGTCAGATGACAAATTGCAGCAACTCTGAAGTTTCTGGCAGGCTTGCAGTGTGTTTAACTGCTCATGCCAACAGATCTAATATGCATCATTCGACCTGCATCCCTGGTCTGGAATAAGCACACAGTGGCTTGAAGACAGAGGTGTTCAAATGTTATGCTTTGAGTGGTCACAGTGCTGACATCTTTCCTGTGAATGCCAATGACATGGCTTTGCTCTCACTCATCTTACCGTTTCCAGCAAATAACACATTTAGTCATCCTCAAGTTAATCAGACTTCTACGAGATGGCTGGGCCAAGGTGGTTCCTGAAGCAGTAGGAGTGGCAGCTGATGTTGTATTCCCATTTCAGGCAACAGTCCTGCAATTTAAATGCAGCATGAGAAAAGCATTAGCTTTCAATGGGCTTGTAAACAGTTGTCATTTAGCATTGACACTGTACCGTTAAAACTACCAAGGAAAGAGCTCAAGATGAAGCATCAGAAGATAATGAGCCATGGACCTGCCTTTAGGCAGAGCACACGTGAATAAACTGTACCATTACTAGAGGGCAGGATGCTTCGTCCAACATGTGTATGTAGTAATCTGGGTTAAATATATTGTTGCTACTGTTAAAGTTAGTTATGTTATGAGCAGGTGGTAATGATAAAGTTTAACTTAGGAAGATTTTACTAATCAATGCTTTCGTTCTAGCATGCTTAATTCATTGTTTGCTTTAATTATGCTTAATTCCTTCCTTCATTGCGAAGTTTGTCACTCTGGTGAATATACCTTTAAACCTTTGCTTGTTAACCCAGCATCTCGCTGTGGCAGCTTCTGAAAGGTTGCAGGTTTGTTGGGAAAACTGGCGGAATTGATGTAGAAATCTTGGATGAGCCATAAGTATATTTCTGTAATCTTTGCAGAGACATCCTGATGGAAGCCAATTTTTGTACAGCTATCCAGCACCCACTGCCGAGCTGATCTCTCAGGTGAACTCTGTAAGGTTTGTATTCTTTATTTTCTTTTTAAATATCTCCCATTTGCATCAGTTCTCCCTCTCTGAGTTTCATCCTAATACCATTAATATTCTTTGTTAACTCACATGCAACCAACCATTTTTCTTCCTTCTAACAGATGACGGTGACACAGTGGTTAGCACTGCTGCCTCACAGTGCCAGAGACCTGGGTTCGATTCCCAGCTTGGGTCACTGTCTGTGTGGAGTTTGTATATTTTTCTCGTGTCTGCGTGGGCTTCCTCCGGGTGCTCCGATTTCCTTCCACAAGCCAAAGATGTGTGGGTTAGGTGGATTTTCCATGCTAAATTGCCCCTTGTTAGGGGGACTAGTTGGGATAAATGCATGGGGTTGTGGGGATAGGGCCTGGGTGGGATTGTGGTCAGTGCAGACTTGACACCAAGAAGATTATTAGTTGGGGCAAAGAAGAGTTTGGAGTTATTTCTCCTTTTGTTATGACCTTGGGATGTTTTTACTACTTGTTCATTATATTGCTAAATCATAGCACTCCAAATTTAATTCTGTGATTGAAAAACTTAGATTCTTACCAAAACATTAGTAACAATACCTCAGTTTTAAATGCATTGTTGCCTGAATGGAAAAACCATGATAGGAAGAAGAATTTCAATTCCAGTTGTATGCAGCTTTTTAGTTCTGTTCTCACATTGTTAGATGCAGAAACAGCCAACATTTTAATTTTACAAAATCTACATTGTTTGTGTTTTTCAGGGTTCCAAGTGGGCTGCTGAAATGGGCAGTTTCGTATCTAACTGGACCAATTTTCACACAAGACTGACAGCTGTTTATTGCTGACATGCAATTGCTCATTTATTTTGCAACTATTTATGTTATTGGCAATGTTTGAATTATTCTAAAGCAGTTTTTCCTGTATGTTTTTATGTTGATCCATGTTAGTGTATTTATTTATGGCAGTATGCAGTACCATTACCACGGTGTAATAAGAAACCAACATACATTAGGGACAGGAATTCTGATACGACACTGCATCCATGGACTGCTCTTGGCTGTTTAACTCAATAGAGCTATGGTTTGGAACAGGCAGGCTGTCCATACATCTTCCCAGACACAGATGGTTCACAGCCCTGGAGCTCTTGGAGGATCAGCAAAACATGAGAGAACCCATGCCCTCACTAACAAAAAGCTTAATTCGTGAAAGGAAGTTTGGAGCAGATAAAAGATTAGGCTTGTATTGGAGGATATAAGTATCATAATGGAAAACAATTATAACTGAAATAGTTTCTTATTAGTGTTTTGTATTGATATTATTCAGAACCGCTCAGTGATGTAATGTATTTAAGTATGTGACATCTTTATAAGTAAATAAACAATATTTTTGAATATTTAATTTTCTTGAATTTTTAGAAGGATGATTTGCATAATGACTATCAAGATTAAATGTGCATTTGTTCAAACTTTGATCTAATGTTTAACCCTAAATTCATCATGATATCTGCAGCTATTGACTTGTTTCACCACTTTGTCACCTCCACATTTGGATTTCTTAATTTCAGCAAAATCTTCACTGTCTTGCAGCCATAGTGTGGAGATGCCGGCGTTGGACTGGGGTAAACACAGTAAGAAGTTTAACAACACCAGGTTAAAGTCCAACAGGTTTATTTGGTAGCAAAAGCCACACAAGCTTTCGAACCAGGTACACGGTACATACTCTTGCAACTCGGCCAACGTTGTCTACCTGATACGCTGCAAGAAAGGATGTCCCGAGGCATGGTACATTGGGGAAACTATGCAGACGCTGTGACAACGGATGAATGAACACCGCTCGACAATCACCAGGCAAGACTGTTCTCTTCCTGTTGGGGAGCACTTCAGCGGTCACGGGCATTCGGCCTCTGATATTCGGGTAAGCGTTCTCCAAGGCGGCCTTCGCGACACACGACAGCGCAGAGTCGCTGAGCAGAAACTGATAGCCAAGTTCCGCACACACAAGGACGGCCTCAACCGGGATATTGGGTTCATGTCACACTATTTGTAACTCCCACAGTTGCGTGGACCTGCAGAGTTTCACTGGCTATCTTGTCTGGAGACAATACACATCTTTTTAGCCTGTCTTGATGCTCTCTCCACTCCCATTGTTTTGTTTCTTAAAGACTGGATTAGTTGTAAGTATTCGCATTCCAACCATTATTCATGTAAATTGAGTCTGTGTCTTTATAAGTTCTGTTTGTGAACAGAATTCCCACTCACCTGAAGAAGGGGCTTAGAGCTTCGAAAGCTTGTGTGGCTTTTGCTACCAAATAAACCTGTTGGACTTTAACCTGGTGTTGTTAAACTTCTTACTGTTGCAGCCATAGTACAGAGTTTTCACTCCATGTTCAAGTCCAAGGGGATATTTGAACATAGCATGTCAATTACTGGTTCAAGCTGTACCTCATCACACTCTATTTCACTTTCCCCTACCAAAACCACTCAATATTTAATAGAGCATGAGAGTAAGTTTGTGGGGAACATAAAAAGCTGACTGTAAAGATTTCCGTAGGTATGTGGAGAGAAAAAGATTGGTGAAGACAAATGCCTTGAAGACAAAGGTCTCTTACAGTCAGAAATGGGAATTTATAATGGGGAACAAAACTGGCTGACCAACTAAATACATACTTTGGTTCTGTCTTCACATTGAGGACACAAATAATATACCAGAAATGTTGGGGAACACGGGTGATGCACTTGAGGAAATCAGTATTAGTAGGGAAACGGTGTTGGGGAAATTGATGGGATTGAAGGCCAATAAATCCCCAGAGCCTGATGATCTACATCCCAGAATACTTAAGAAAATGGCCCTAGAAATAGTGGATACATTGGTAGTCAGCTTCCAAGATTTTCTAGACTCTGGAACAGTTCCTACAGATCGGAGGGTGGCTAATGTAACCCCACTATTTAAAAAGGGAGTTAGAGAGAATAATGGGAATTATAGACCAGTCAGCCTGACATTGGTACTGGGGAAAATGCTAGAGTCCATTATAATTGATTTAATTACAGAACACTTGGAAAACAGTGGCAGGATTGGACAGAGTCAACATGGATTTACGAAAGGGAAATCTCGCTTGACAAATCTACTGGAATTCTTCGAGGATGTAATCAGTAGAATTGATGAGGGGGAGCCAGTGGATGTGATTTGTTTAGACTTTTCAGGAGACTTTTGAGAAAGTCACACATAAGAGATTAGCGTGTAAAATTAAAGTGCATGGGATTGGGGGTAGAGTATTGAGATGGATACGGGGAAACAAAGTAGGAATAAATGGGTCTTTTTCCAAATGGCAGGCAGTGACTAGTGGGATACCACAGGGATTATGATAACCCTACAGTGCAGAAGGAGCCATTTGGCCCATGAAGCCTGCACCAACAACAATCCCACCTAGGCCCTATCCCGTAATGCTAAATATTTACCCCGCTAATCCCTCTACCCTACGCATCCCGGGACACTAAGCATGGCCAATGCACCTAACCTGCAAATCTTTGGAGAGTGGGAGGAAACTGGATCACCTGGAGGAAACCCACACAGACACAGGGAAAACATGCAAATTTCACACAGACAGTGACCCAAGCCAGGAATTGAACTCAGGTCTCTCGAGCTGTGAGGCAGCAGTGCTAACCACTGTGCTGCTCAGTGCTAGGACCCCAGCTATTCACCATATAAATGATTAGATGAGGGAACTAAATATATCTTCAAATTTGCAGATGACAAAGCTGGGTGTTGTGTGATTTGGACAAGTTGAGTGAGTGGGCAAAAATGGCAGATGTAGTATAATGTGGATTAATGTTATCCACTTTGGTGCCAAAAACAGGAAGACAGATTATTACCTGAATGGCTATAAATTGAGAGGGGAATTGTGCAATGAGACCTGGGTGTCCTTGTACACCAGTCGCTGAATGTAAGCATGCTGATGCAGCAGGCAGTAAAGAAGGCAAATTGTTTGTTGACCTTCACAGCGAGATGATTTGAGAACAGGGATGTCCTGCTGCAATTATACAGAGTCTTGATTAGACCACACCTGGAATATTGTGTACATTTTGGTCTTATCTGAGGAAGGATGTTCTTGCTAGAGAGGGAGTGCAGTAAAGATTTACCAGACTGATTCCTGGGTTGGTGGGACCAATGTATGAGGAGAGATTGAGTTGGCTAGGATTGTTATTTGCTGCAGTTCAGAAGAATTGGGGAGGGGGGGGGGAGTGGGTGGAATTTCATAGAAACCTATAAAATTCCAACAGGACTAGACAGGGTGGATGCTGGAAGGATGTTCCCAATGACAAGAGAGTCCAGAATCAGGGATCAGAGTCTCAGGATGTGAGGTAAACCATTTAGGACTGAGATGAGAATTTCTTTCAACCAGAGAGTGGTGAGCCTGTGGAATTCACTACTACAGAAAGCAGTTGAGGCCAAAACATTGTATATTTTCAAGAAGGAGTTAGATAAAGCTCTTGGGGCAATGAGATCTAGGGGTACATGTTCATAACTCCCTGAAAGTGGAGTCACAGGTGGACAGAAGGCATTCGGCATGCTTGGTTTCATCGGTCAGAACATTGAATACAGGAGTTGGGACGTCTTGTTGGAAGTTGTAGAAGACATTGGTAAGGCCACACTTGGAATACTGTGTGCAATTCTGGTCACCCTATTATAGAAAGGATATTATTAAACTAGAAAGAGTGCAGAAAAGATTTACTAGGATGCTACCGGGACTTGATGGATTGAGTTATAAGGAGAGGCTGAATAGATTGGGACTTTTTCTCTGGAGCATAGGAGGCTGAGGGGTGACCTTATAGAGGTCTATAAAATAATGAGGGGCATAGACAAGGTAGATCGTCAATATCTTTTCCCAAAGGTAGGGGAGTCTAAAACTAGAGGACATAGTTGAGAGGGGAGAGATACACAAGTGTCCAGAGGGGCAATTCTTTCACACACAGGGTGGTGAGTGTCTGGAACAAGCTGCCAGAGGTAATAGTCGAGGTGGGTACAATTTTATCTTTTAAAAAGCATTTAGATAGTTACATGGGTATGATGGGTATACAGGGATATGGGCCAAATGCGGGCAATTGGGATTAGCTTAGGGATTTTTAAAAAAAACAATAAAGGTGGCATGGACAAGTTGGGCCGAAGGGCCTGTTTCCATGCTGTAAACCTCTGACAAAGGATATTAAAGACTATTAGGATGTGGGGGGGGGTGCAATGGGAACAAGTCATTGAGTTACATCAATGGCAGAGCAGGGTCACAGGGCCGATTGGTCCACTCCTGCTCCCATTTTCTGTTTCTTAAAGGAAGAGAGAGGTAGAAAGACAGAAAAATTTAGGGAGGAAATTCAAATTTGGGGCCTAGTCAGCTGAAAATATGACCACGACTGTTGGCATGATTAAAATCATGGATGCTCAAGAGGCCAGAATTAAAGTAGTATAGACATCTCAGATAATTGTAGGGTTATTGAAGGTTACAAAGTGATGGGGCAAAGTCATAGAGGGATTTGAAAATAAGGCCAAGAATTTTTAAATTGAAGTGTTGCATGAGTACAAGGCTGTTGAATGTATGCAACTCAGTGCAGTGATTTTGATGACTGGAATTTTGTGCTCCCTCAGAGTGGGTTCTGAGGAGGGGACAGGGTGTGATGGAGGGGTGAAGAAGGGTAGTGTAAAATTCTATGGACGGGATTGCTCCGGGATCCCACCTACCCCAACCCTCTACACATCCCGAGACACTAAGGGGCAATTTCACGGTTGGGCGGGAAACCTGCCCTTTCACCTGTAAGGCCCTTTTCCTGCCGAGCATCAATTTTTAGGCTGGCGGGAGTGAGTGTGAGTAGGGTGGGAAATGGAGAAATACATTTTCTCCATTTTAGGGTTTGGTGTGTGAGAGCTCCTCAATCTAAAGGGTCATTCAGATTTTGGGTGCCCTCCTGCCCTATGCCATGATCGCCCCCTAGGGCATCTCTTACCCTCCCACCCTTGGGAATTACTTTGACCACAGTCCATGGGGCTTAGTTCCAGGCAGAGCACTGCAGTACATTTTCTGCCCACTGCAGTGCTGTCTCTGGACATGTTGGTTAGAGCTGTCAACCAACCAAATTGGCCAAAAGCTCTCACAGGTGGGACTTCGTGCCAAAGGTGGACAGAAGTCCTGCGCACTGCCAGTCAATGCTCAAGTGAGTATTAAGTGGCAGTGGATTTCCAACAGTCAGCAGTGGCACATTAGGCACTGACTCTCAGGATGGTGAGTGCTGACAACTCGCCATCTTTAAAAGTGTACATGATAAGTGCAAACTTATGTTTATGGAAGATGGGAGGTTGATCAGAGATTTGGAATAGTGAAGTCCAGAGTTAACAAAAAACACGGATAAGGGTTTTCAGCAGCAATGCACCAAGGCAAGGGTGGAGTTGTGCAATGTTATGGAGAGGGGAATAGACTAATATGGAATAGGCTAATAGGGGAGGCAGTAGCATAGTTGTATTGTCACTGGACTAGCGATCCAGAGGCTTGGAATTCTGGGTTTGAATCCCCCATGACATTTTAATTAACAAAAAAATCTGGAATTAAAAGTCTAATGATGACCACGAAACCTTTGTCGATTTTTGTAAAAACCCATCTGGTTCACTAATGCCTTTTAGGGTAGGAAATCTGCCATCCTTACCTGGCCTGGCCTACATGTGACGTCAGACCCATAGCAATATGGTTGACTCTTAAATGCCCTCAGTTGAAGGACAATTCATCCACTGGAGATGGGCAAATAAATGATGGCCCAGCCAGTGATACCCATATCCAAAAGTGAGGTAGAACTGGGTATCAACAGTGTTCATACAGAACCTGACGTGTTTTTTGGATGATTATGGGGGGGGTGGGGTGAACGATTGCTGAACCAGTTCTCTGCCATAAATGTTCAAGGTGGAATCTTGGACTTAAGGAAACAGAGATAAGGGTCTTACCTGGGGAGTGACCATGGTGAGAGAGGGTAATGGTTTTCATGGAGACCTGGGCATCAAAGGTAAAGTTGAGGGTGCAAGTAATTTATTCTCAACCTCAGATTCCTAAATCCTGGTAACACTTTAGTTGCCTTACACTGCACAACTCTTATCAAAGTATTAGACGGTATCCTATGTGACAGAGTGTGCTAACCCTCTGCAACCTCTGACGTTGTTAATCACACCCTCCACCAACACCTTTCCTCTGTCATCCAGCTGGGTGGGACTGTATTCCATTCTCAGGTATCTAGTCATAACCAGAGGATAAAGAGTTGAGGAGTGAAGAAAAGGAATAACTTGCTGAGCAAAAATAAAGCAATGTCAAAGTAATAAATTAACAATAGAAATAAAGATTGAATAAAGTTCACTATTAGAGTGTGATAGACATGATGGTCTGTTATCAGGTTCACCCCCATTCTCTTGATGCTCACTCACTTACCCTCAGCCACTGTATGAGTGGGTGTGAATGTGTGAGGTGAGAGAATCCTGAGAGTGAGATACACACACAATTTCCACATTCACACTCACTCTCCCCCAAACACACTCTTCCCCCCCCCCCCCCCCCCCCCCACACCTCCCACCCCAACCTCCTTGCTTGCACTACAGCATCCAGCCTCTTCCAGCACTGGCACGAGTCTCTTCTTCCCTCACTAGCATGGCACAGCTGTGAGACCCTTCCCCACACAGCCTCGTACAGAGTATCTACTTCCCC